>NC_069500.1:998781305-998871305 GCF_027579735.1 Bombina bombina | reverse complement strand
AGTTCCTGAGATTCTCCTTTCTAGACAAACCCTTTCAGTCTGTTGCTCTTCCGTTTGGCCTTGCCACAGCTCCCAGAATTTTCTCAAAGGTTCTGGGGGCTCTCTTGGCAGTGATCAGGTCTTGGGGAATTGCAGTGGCACCATACCTGGATGACATATTAGTTCAGGTGCCAACTTTTCAACAAGCAAATTCTCATACAGAGATCTTGTTGTCTTTTCTACGTTCCCGCGGTTGGAAAATGAATTTATAAAAGAGTTCCCTTGTTCCAGCTACAAGGGTGGTTTTTCCTTAGGGGCCATAATAGATTCCCTATCTTTGAAAAATTTTCTGACGGGGGTCAGAAAATGCTAAATTCTCTCCTCTTGCCTCTCTCTTCAGCCTACTGTTAGGCCATCAGTGACTCAGGGCACATGCTTCCGGAGACCTTCCTGGGTGATTGCGACCACGGACGCCAGCCTGCTAGGCCTGGGAGCAGTCTGGGACTCGTTAAAGGTGCAGGGACTATAGACTTGGGAGGAGTCTGCTCTCCCCATAAACATCTTGGAGTTGAGAGAGATTTACAATGCTCTGATGTGCCAGATGTGTAATCTTTTTGTCAGGCCCTAATCAGAATAAGGCCTGTGTTTAAACCTGTTGCTCCTCCTTGGAGCCTTAATCTTGTTCTTAAAGTTTTGCAGCAGGCTCTGTTTGAGCCAATGCATTCCATAAATATTAAGTTGCTATCTTGGAAGGTTTTGTTTCTTATTGCTATCTCTTCTGCTCTGAGAGTTTCAGAACTCTCGGCTTTGCAGTGTGATTCGCCTTACCTTATCTTTCATAAAGCGGTTCTTTGTACTAAATTGAGGTTTCTTACTAAAGTGGTTTCAGATAGAAATATTAATCAGGAAATTGTTGTTCCTTCTCATAAAGAACATCTGTTGCACAACTTGGATGTTGTGTGTGCTCTAAAATTCTACCTACAGATGACTAAGGATTTTCGCCAGTCTTCTGCCCTGTTTGTTTGTTTCTCAGGAAAGTGTAAGGGTCAGAAGGCTACTTCTTCTCTTTCCCTCTGGTACCTTCATACATTTGTCTTTTGTGATTGGCTAACTAGATGTGTTCAGCTAGCTGCCAGTAGTGCAATGCTGTTCCTTCAGCAAAGGATAACTAGACAATGAAGCAAATTTGATAATAGAAGTAAATTGGAAAGTTGTGTAAACTTGTATGTACTATCAAAATCATTAAATAAAATTTTGGGGTTTCCTGTCCTTTTAAACACGAGTTATTATGATTTTTTTTTGCTGCTTTTTTGACTTCATAGTGTTCCAAGGCCAGCACAAAATTGTTTGAGATCTACCCTAAAGGGGCATTGTACACTAGCTTTTCTTTGCATAAATGTTTTGTAGATTTATATAGTCCATCTGGTAGTGTTTTTGTAAAAATGTATAGTTTTGCATTTTTTTAATTAACATTGTGCTGATTTTCAAACTCCTAACCAAGCCCCAAAGTATCAGATGTAGACTGATGTCTACAGATTCCTGCTGCTCCTGTTTGTGTAATCTGTCTTTTCATATGCAGGGAAGGGGGGAGTGTCTGCTCTTCCTGCTTTCCCAGCCCATTTCACTGGGTGTCCCAGTCTAACCTCATCAACAGTGCTAAACTAAGAGCATCTAAGTAAGTTTTTAAAAGGTTTTATACTGGATGTTTAGATCAGTATATGTGCACATTATTCTATTCTTCTTTATAGTAGTGTCGTTGAAAATTGGTGTACACTGTACCTGTAATTCTTAGTTCTGAGACACATTATACAGGTCAACCTGTAGGTGGTGATTATCTGTTTATTTCACATTCAATATTAGCCTTACAACAGCAGCACTTACTAACCCCTGCATCATCTCACTACTGTCATTTCCTGTCTTCTGCCATACATATTTACCTTCTACACACACCTCACTTCTCCAGCACATAACTCTGGAAGCAGCTGAGTGAGACACTGCAGTTATGCTGTGCACCAAACTCCACCCTCCCTCAGCAAATCTTGTAATGAATAATATTGAATATATCATAATGGTTTCTTCCAGTTGTTGCAGTTCATATATTTTAACACTAGGGACAAGCATGAGGTATTACAGTGAAATGGGTGTGTTGTCTTCAATTGATAAAAAGTTATTGAAGTTGAACAATGGTGCATTTAGAGTTCTGTGCATTCAATAACATGGGGTCAGAAGTAAACAGATTTATTTAAGCTTGTCATTGCTGCAAGCAGACAGCAAGTGCCTCCTATGGACTTTGATAAAGGCAATGTATCTGAGCACTGGACAAGATGGAGAGCTCATGGAATTATTATTTGCTGGCCCTGATGCTGACAAGTGGACACAGGAGCAGAAGGCTGCACAGTTTCTCATTTGCATTGGAGAGAATATACGCAGATCATGGAGTGCCAGTGGAGCTATTTCTGCTGAAGGTAAAAAGGGTCCCAATATGTTTTTTGAGAAGTTTGAGTCATACCTAAGAAAAACATATCTGTACAGAGAAAAGTGTTTTATGAAAGACATCAGGGTAAAGCAATCTATAGATGAGTGCGTCACACAGCTACATCTAATAGCTAAAGACTGTGCTTTTCCTGACTGTGATGATATGATAAAAGATAGACTTGTGATGGGATCAAATTCAAGAGAAGAACAGGAAAAATTACTGCTAGAAAAAAGGATCTAACCATACCCTCTGCAGTAAAAATAGCTAGACCATATGGAACATCCAGAGCTCACATGCAGTTACTTCATAGTGACACAGTAGAGCATATGAAACATCCAGAGCTTACATGCAGTTACTTCATAGTGACACAGACACAGGAGTCTTACACATGGTGGGGTGTGGGTAAAAGCCGGATCCTGCTGGATCTTGCCGGATCCATGTCTAATTTAGACAGATATACACAAATTTAAATGTTTTCCACACAAACACATCCAGACACTTCTGGATCCACCAATTTTTTACAAATAAACATCTGGGTCCTTTCGGAACCAACACTTTTTTACAGAAAAACTGCTGGATCCATGTCCAATTTAGACAGATCGACACAAATTTAAATGTTTAACACAAACACATCCAGACACTTCTGGATCCACAATTTTTTTTTTACACAAAAACATCTGGGTCCTTTCAGAACCAAGACTTTTTTACAGAAAAAAGCCAGATCCTGCCGGATCCATGTCTAACTTAGACAGATACACACACATTTAAGTGCTTTCCACACAAACACATCCAGACACTTCTGGATCCACCAATTTACACAAAAACATCTGGGTCCTTTCAGAACCAAGACTTTTTTACAGAAAAAAGCCAGATCCTGCCGGATCCATGTCTAACTTAGACAGATACACACACATTTAAGTGCTTTCCACACAAACACATCCAGACACTTCTGGATCCACCAATTTACACAAAAACATCTGGGTCCTTTCCCAACCGGATCCTGCCGGATACATGTCTAATATAGACAGATACCTACAAATGTAAATGTTTCCTACACAAACACATCCAGACACTTCTGGATCCATCAATGTTTTACACAAAAACATCTGGGTCCTTTGAGAACAACCCTTTTTTACAGAAAAAAGCCGGATCCTATTGGATCCATGTCTAATTTAGACAGATGCACACAAATTGAAGTGTTTTCCACACAAACACTTCCAGACACTTCCGAATCCAACAATATTTTGCACAAAAACATCTGAATCCTACCAGAACCAGCCTTTTTTTTTAATGGAAAAACAGTTGGATCCATATCCTATTAAGACAGACACACACACAAATTCAGGTATTTTCCAAACAAACACATCCAGACACTGCTGAATCTAATGCTATTGCATACAAACATCTGGTAATTTCCAGAACCGTCTATATTTGACGAAAAAAAGCAGCACTCTGATGGATCCATCTCTAATTTAGTGTTTTCCATGCAAACACATCTATACACTGGTGGATCCATCACTATTTTCTGACAAAAAAAACATCTGGATTCTACTAGCACCATCTCTTTTTAACAGATAAACAGCAGGATCCTGCCGGATCCAGGGATAACTTACACAGACACACACATATCCAAATGTTTTCCCCACAAACATATCTAGACTCTACTGGATCTAATGTTAATTAAAAAAAAACAACAACATATAGATCCTACTAAAACCAACATTTTTATTACAGAAAAATAGCTGCAACCAGCTTGATCCATGTCTAATTTAGACAGACACATATAAATGTAAGTGCTTTCCACACAAAAACTTCCCGACACTGCCTGAACTAATGCTATTTTAGACAAAAACATCTTATCCTCTCAGAACCAACTCTTTTTTACAGAAAAATAGACAGACCCTGCCTGATCCATATCTAATTTAGACTGACACATACAAAATCAAAATGTTTTCCATACAAACTCATCTAGACATTGCTGGATCCAATGCTATTATTCACCAAAAGACCAGGATCCTACCAGAATCAACTCTTTTTTACATCTTAACAGCTGGATCCTGCCAGATCTGAGTCTAATTTACACAGGTACATACAAATCCAAGTCTTTTCAACACAAACACATCCAGACACTCCTGGATCCAAACCTATTGTACACAAAAAAATCCAGGATCCTACCAGAACCAACTCTCTGCTGAATCCATTTCTATATTTACACACAAACAAAATGTGTTGGTTCTGAAAGGACCTAGATGTTTTTGTGTAAAATATTGTTGGATTCAGATGTGTCTGAATGCATTTGTGTGGGAAACACATTTGTGTATATCTGTCTAAATTAGGCATAGATCTGGTAGGATCCAGCTATTTTTGTGTAAAAAATAAAATATTGTTGGATCTAGAAGTGTCTGGATGTGTTTGTCTGGAAAACAATAAAATTTTTGTATATCTGTCTAAATTAAACATGGATCCTCTAAATTAGACATGGATCCGGCAGGATCCGACTGTTTTTCTGTAAAAAGTGTTCGTTCTAAAGGACCCAGATGTTTTTGTATAAAGAATTGGTGGATTCAGTAGCGTCTGGATGTGTCTGTGTGGAAAACATGTATATATCTGTCTAAATTAGACATGGATTTGGCAGGATCCAGCTGTTTTTCTGTAAAAAAGTGTTGGTTCTGAAAGAACCCAGATGTTTTTGTGTAAAAAATTGGTGGATCCTGAGGTGTCTGGATGTGTCTGTGTGTAAAACAGTTACATTTGTGTATCTCTATCTAAACTAGACATGGATCCGGTAGGATCCGGCTGTTTTTCTGTAAAAAAAAGTGTTGGTTCTGAAAGGACCCAGATGTTTTTGTGTAAAAAATTGGTGGATTCAGAAGTGTCTGGATGTGTTTGTGTGAAAACATTTAAATGTGTGTATATCTTTCTAAATTAGACATAGATCCGGCAGGATCCATCTGTTTTTCTGTAAAAAAAAAAAAAGTGTTGGTTCTGAAAGGACCCAGATGTTTTTGTGTAAAAAAAATTGGTGGATCCAGAAGTGTCTGGATGTGTTTGTGTGAAAAACACTGAAATTTGTGTATATCTGTCTAAATAGACACAGATCTGGCAGGATCCGGCAAGATCCAACAGGATCCGGCTTTTACCTACACCCCACATGGTGCAAAGGAAAAGTGAAAGTAATCTGACACATGGCAATAAAGCAAAAAACCTGCAGGATTGTGCATAGCAAACTCTTTACAGAAGCTGTACTAATTGTGGTACAAAACACACTAAGAATACATGCGTTTGTGTGGAAAAACACTTAAATTTGTGTATATTTGTCTAAATTGGACATGGATCTGGTAGGTTTTTGTGTAAAAAATAAAATATTGTTGGATCTAGAGGTGTCTGGTGTGTTTGTCTGGAAAACAGTTACATTTCTGTGTATATGTCTAAATTAAACATGGATCCTCTAAATTAGACATGGATATGGCAGGATCTGACTGTTTTTCTGTAAAAAGTGTTGGTTCTGAAAGGACCCAGATGTTTTTGTGTAAAGAATTGGTGGATCCAGAAGCGTCTGGATGTGTCTGTGTGGAAAACATTTAAATTTGTGTATATTTGTCCAGCACAGGGAAACATATGCTACAAATTTCAGAAAAACAACAATTTTGTCAGGGTGTGCAGAAACAACACTATAAAGTATAGGAAGCCAGTGAATCAAGCGGAGCAAGATGAAAATGAAACAGAAAAAGTCTGGTCTGTCAAAACTTGTTGGTTATGGCGGACACCGGCTACATGTACAGTGCTCATATCAATGCATGTTACAAAACAAAAAACTTAATTTGGAATTTTAGGTTATAGACACCCCATCAAAGCCTTTTCTAGGGTTAAGTGCCTGTAAACAGCTAAATCTTTTAAAAATAGTCATGATTGTTGATCAGTATAACAAAGGTTTAACTAAGCAACAAGTTGAGGAACTATTTTTAGATGTGTTTCAAGGACTAGGTTGTTTGCCTGGTGAATGCAGCATTAAACTAAAACCAGATGCACATCCAGTAATTCATTCACCAAGAAGGATTCCAATTGCCATAAAAGACAAACTCAAAGAGTAACTGGATTGCATGGTAAATTTAGGAGTGCTGGAAAAAGTAGATGAGCCCACTGAGTGGGTGAGTTCAATGGTTGCAGTAGAAAAGAAAAACTCAGGTGCTTTAAGAATATGCATTGATCCAAGGGATTTAAACAGAGAAATCATGCAAGAGCATTACAGTTTACCAATTCTAGAGGACATCACACACAAGTTAGCACATGCAAAAACATAAATTATGCTTAACTGATCATTTAATTTTCATCATGGGGAGGAGAGTCCACGGCTTCATTCATTACTTTTGGGAAATTAGAAACTGGCCACCAGGAGGAGGCAAAGACACCCCAGCCAAAGGCTTAAATACCTCTCCCATTCCCCTCATGAAGATAGAACTTTAAGGTCCGAACCACATCCAGATTATGAAGTAACCTCTCCTCAGAAGAAGAAGGGTTAGCACACAAAGAAGGAACAATTATTTCCTGATGTTACAGTTAGACACCACCTTGGGAAGAAACCCCAAACCGGTGCGAAGAACAGCCTTATCCGCATGAAAGACCAGATAAGAAGGCTCGAATTGCAAGGCAGCCAGCTCAGATACTCTGCGTGCCGATGCAATGGCCAACAGGAAGAGAACCTTCCAGGACAGAATCTTAATGTCAATAGAATGCATAGGCTCGAACGAAACCCTTTGCAATACCTTAAGGACCAAGTTTAAAGGGACATTGAACCCAAATTTTTTTAGAAAATGCAATTTTAAGCAACTTTCTAATTTACTCCTATTATCAAATTTTCTTTATTCTCTTGGTATCTTCATTTGAAATGCAATAATGTAAGTTTAGATGCCGGCCCATTTTTAGTGAACAACCTGGGTTGTCCTTACTGATTGGGGGATAAATTCATCCACCAATAAAAAAGTGCTGCCCAGTGTGCTGAACCAAGAAAAAATCTTAGATGTCTTCTTTTTCAAATAAAGATAGCAAGAGAACGGAAAAAAATTGATAATAGGAGTAAATTAGAAAGTTGCTTAAAATTGCATGCTCTATCTGAATCACGAAAGAAAAAAATTGGGCTCAGTGTCCCTTTAAGCTCCATGGGGGAGCATACTGCCTAAAAACAGGTCTGATTCTAGACAGAGCCTGAACAAAAGATTCAATGTCAGGAAGTTCAGCGAGTCTCCTGTGCAACAAGACTGATAAAGCTGAAATCTGTCCTTTTAAGGAACTGGCGGCAAGACCCTTCTCCAAACCCTCTTGGAGAAAAGACAGAATCCTGGATGCCTTCACCTTGTGCCAAGGATATCCGAGTTTCTCACACCAGGACAAGTAAGTCCTCCACACCTTATGGTAGATGCAACGAGTGACTGGCTTCCTTGCCTGAACTAGAGTGTCAATCACACTTTCGGAAAAACCTCTCTTGACTAAGACTAAGCGTTCAATCTCCACGTAGTCAGCCTCAGAGAAACGAGATTTTGATATTGAAAGGGAGCCTGTTCCAGCAGATCCCTGCGACAGGGTAGCCTCCATGGCGGAGAGGATGACATCCCCACCAGATCCAAAAACCACGTCCTCCGCGGTCAAGAAGGAGCAATCAGGATGTCCGAAGCTTGCTCCTGCTTGATTCGTGCCACTACATGAGTTAGAAGTGGTAATGGTGGAAAAATGTAAGCTAGACTGAATCCCCAAGGCATCTATCAGCTCTGCCAGGGGATCCCTGCTGGAAACCAGGGAACTCTTTCCTGAGTTGATCTTCCAACCGTGAGATTGAAGTAATAAAAGAAGAGCCCTCGAATGATCCTCTGCGAGGCTGAATGATGGCACCTGGACTAGGATGTCGTCCAAATAGGGCGCCACAGCAATGCCCCTGGATCTGGCCACTGCAAGAAGTGCCCCCAGAACCTTCGTGAAGACTCTTGGGGCCATCGCCAGGCTTAAGGGAAGGGCCACAAACTGGAAGTGTTGGTCCAGAAACGCAAATCTTAGGAACTTGAAGTGGTCCCTGTGAATTGGATGGAACATGAAGGTAAGCATCATTCAAGTCTATTGTCGTCATGAACTGTCCCTCTTGAACTAGGGGCAGAATAGATCTGATCGTTTCTATTTTGAATGATGGAACAGCCAGAAACTTGTTTAAACACTTTAGGTCCAGAATCAGGCGGAACGTGCCCTCCTTCTTTGAAACCACAAAGAGATTTGAATAGTACCCTAGACCCCTTTCTGCTCAGGGTACTGGTATGATAACAGCTAGAGAGTAGAGATCCTTCAGAAAATCTAGGAAGGCCTCTCTCTTTTCCGGTCTTGAAAACAGGTTTGACAGGAGGAATCTGCCCCGGGTGGATGGGACCTGAACCCTATCCTGTAACCATGGGTGACAACCTCCAGAACCCAAAGGTCCTGAACGTCCTGCAACCAGGCTTCGGAGAAGAGAGACAATCTGCCCCCTACTTAGTCCGTAGACCAGTCGGGGGCCGTCCCTTCATGCTGATTTAGTTTTGGCGGGCTTCTTGTTCTGATTTGACTTGTTCCTACACTAAGTAGGTTTCCAAGTTCCGATTGACTGATCCACTTTCGTGACGAGCTGCTGACGCTGGGCCTTGTCCGCACGAAAGGGACAAAAAGTAGATCCTTTAGGCTTTGCATTCTTATCCTGCAGTAGGAAAGCTTCCTTGCCTCCCGTAACCGTGGATATGATCTAATCCAATCTTGGACCGAACAAAATCTTTCCTTGAAAAGGCAGGGACAACAGCCTCGACTTAGAGGTCATGTCCACAGACCAAGACTTTAGCCACACAGCCCTGCGAACTAAGACGGAAAATCCTGAAACCTTTGCGTTCATGCGAATAATTTGTATATTGGTGTCACAAATTAAAGAATTGGCGACCTTCAATGCCCTAATCTTATCCTGTATCTCATCGATGGAAGTCTCCCTCTAGACTATATCACACAGGGATTCACACCAATATGTCGTCGCTCTGGCAACCGCGGCTACAGCTGCTGCCGGTTGAAAAACAAACCATGTATGTTTTTATTCATGAGCTCTTTAAACGACAAACTATCCTCGAGAGTAATAGTCGTCCGCTTTGCGAGCGTAGAGATGGCACCATACACCTTAGGGACAGTACCCCACAGCTCGAGCTGAGAGTCCGGAACGGGGAACAATTTCTTAAAGGAAGAAGAAGGGGAAAAGGTAAAACCCAGTTGCTCCCATTCATTCTTAATAATATTAGGAATCTTTACCAGAACCGGGAAAGTCTGAGGCACCACCCTGTCTTCATATACCTTATCAAGCTTAGGAATTGAAGGTTGCTCCGGAAGCTTTGGTTCTGGAATTTTCAGAGTAGCAAGCACTTGCTTCAGCAAAAAGTGCAAATTCTTCATCCTAAACCAAAAGTCAGGCTCCTCCGAAGCCGGAGGATGAGATGACATGGACTCGGAGTGGGCCTAGTCATCGTATAATGCCTCTGATATTTCCATAGGTGTAGACAACCCTTGGGCCGGGCCGCCATGATACGCCCTACGCTTGCGCTTAGCAGAACGTGGTAAGGCATGGATCACTTTCGATACCGCTGTTTGCAGATGATCCGCAAAATCTGTGGGAGTAATCGTTGGACCCTAGGGTGCTGCATGTGCACTCGGAGATGAAAGCAGGGAACGCACCTCCCGGAATGGGGAGCCCTCAGAGGTGGATGGCTCAGTAGTACTAGACATCCTTTAGTTTTAGATGTTGCAACTTTATCAAGGAATGTGGAAAACAGTTAAGCAGGCTGATCTACAAGAACCTCCTCACAATACACACAGGAATGAGACTTTGTTAAAGAGGGAGTACCCTCTAATGCGTCAGAGTCCTCCATAGCTTGTCGCTTTTTTTATAGACTAGACTAGCTTAAAAAACAGGCACCTTTATACTCTAATGGCCGGGGCACTCACCACCTCCTATGACCCGGACTACAGAAACCGCTTCATCTCCTATGCCGCTGATCAACAGAGGAAGTGAAACACACCTGGTCACCTGGGATGCCTCGCAGGACCGCCCCTGCACTAAGGAGAAAACGCACCAAAATCGGCCGTGCAAATACTCCCAGAAGTCAACCTGAAGTTCCACCATTGCCAGAGCCACATCTCGCACATAATGCAGCAATAACACAATAAAAATTATTATATATAAACCCCCTCTGTTCAATAATCTACACACTCTCGGTTCAGCACACGGCAGTGTGTAAAAGGAGCAGATACAGGATTCACAGGAGTTTCTCGATCATGTGACAGGTAACGACTCCAAACAGTTGACAGAGAGTAGTTCCAAAAAGGTGTGCAGGATTTTACAGCAGGAGATTTGGAAATGGATAGAAACACCATAAAATAGGAAGATCCAAAATAACAAAGTTACTAGGAGGCCTAAAATCAGGTTCACTAATAATATTCAAGCAATGAATCATGGGTAAGGTGAGCTGATATAGGTATTAATGGGGGAGGAGTATAAAGTTTAAAGGTACAGTGTCATGGTATTACAGAGGGGCTATTTCTACTCTGGCAAAGAGAACTATGATCCCTATAGAGGATAGCTGCTCCTTTAAGGATCCCATGGACAAAAAGCTGGAAGCTTATTTGAAGAAGATGTATGTTCATCAAGGTCTTCAATGGCAACCTGAAGTTTGTATTGCCACAGTAGCAAGTGCGGCATCTTATTGGTGCAACGCCTTGTCTGAAACAATTTTAGTAGAGACTCTGGAGAGACATTGGAGGAGATATAAGATAGGATTAAGGTTCTTAAACTAGGCAATTCCTTTATTTCTGATTCTAACATGCAAGTTATTAGACTGGGAGCCAAGATGTCTGGCTTTACTGTCCTAGCCCGCAGGGCATTGTGGCTAAAATCTTGGTCAGCTGATGTTACCTCTAAGTCCAAGCTTCTGGCGCTTCCTTACAAGGGGAATACCTTGTTCGGACCTGATCTGGTAGAAATAATTTCTGATATTATGGGTGGAAAAGGGTCTTTTCTACCACAAGACAAGAACAACAGACTCAAAGGACGTCAAAGTAATTTTCGTTCCTTTCGCAACTTCAAAGGTCAAAATTCTTCCTCTTCCAATCAGGAGCAGTCCAAGTCTTCTTGGAAGTCCAATCAGTCTTGGAATAAGGGGAAACCATCAAACAAATCCTCATCTGAGTCTAAGTCAGCATGAAGGGTCGGCCCCCAGTCCTGGTTCGGATCAAGTGGGGCGCAGACTTTCCCTGTTTTCTCAAGCTGGAGACGAGATGTCCCAGATCCTTGGGCTGTGGACATAGTATCTCAGGGTTACAAAATAGAATTCAAAACTTTCCCTCCCAGGGGCAGAGTCCACCTCTCAAGATTATCTGCAGACCAGGTAAAAAGAGGCATTCTTGAACTGTGTTCCGGACCTTTCCTCCCCGGGAGTGATTGTTCTAGTTCCAGTAAGGGAACAGGGTCTAGGATTCTATTCAAATCTGTTTGTGGTTCTCATAAAAGAGGGAACTTTTCGACCCATTTTAGACCTAAAGTGCCTCTACAAGTTTCTCAGGGTACCATCCTTCAAAATGGAAACCATTCCTTCCATTCTTCCTTTGGTCCAAGAGGGTCAGTTCATGACGACCATAGACCTGAATTACACATATCTTCATGTTCCCATCCACAGGTACCATTACAAGTTCCTGAGATTCTCCTTTCTAGACAAACCCTTTCAGTCTGTTGCTCTTCCGTTTGGCCTTGCCACAGCTCCCAGAATTTTCTCAAAGGTTCTGGGGGCTCTCTTGGCAGTGATCAGGTCTTGGGGAATTGCAGTGGCACCATACCTGGATGACATATTAGTTCAGGTGCTAACTTTTCAACAAGCAAATTCTCATACAGAGATCTTGTTGTCTTTTCTACGTTCCCGCGGTTGGAAAATGAATTTATAAAAGAGTTCCCTTGTTCCAGCTACAAGGGTGGTTTTTCCTTAGGGGCCATAATAGATTCCCTATCTTTGAAAAATTTTCTGACGGGGGTCAGAAAATGCTAAATTCTCTCCTCTTGCCTCTCTCTTCAGCCTACTGTTAGGCCATCAGTGACTCAGGGCACATGCTTCCGGAGACCTTCCTGGGTGATTGCGACCACAGACGCCAGCCTGCTAGGCCTGGGAGCAGTCTGGGACTCGTTAAAGGTGCAGGGACTATAGACTTGGGAGGAGTCTGCTCTCCCCATAAACATCTTGGAGTTGAGAGAGATTTACAATGCTCTGATGTGCCAGATGTGTAATCTTTTTGTCAGGCCCTAATCAGAATAAGGCCTGTGTTTAAACCTGTTGCTCCTCCTTGGAGCCTTAATCTTGTTCTTAAAGTTTTGCAGCAGGCTCTGTTTGAGCCAATGCATTCCATAAATATTAAGTTGCTATCTTGGAAGGTTTTGTTTCTTATTGCTATCTCTTCTGCTCTGAGAGTTTCAGAACTCTCGGCTTTGCAGTGTGATTCGCCTTACCTTATCTTTCATAAAGCGGTTCTTTGTACTAAATTGAGGTTTCTTACTAAAGTGGTTTCAGATAGAAATATTAATCAGGAAATTGTTGTTCCTTCTCATAAAGAACATCTGTTGCACAACTTGGATGTTGTGTGTGCTCTAAAATTCTACCTACAGATGACTAAGGATTTTCGCCAGTCTTCTGCCCTGTTTGTTTGTTTCTCAGGAAAGTGTAAGGGTCAGAAGGCTACTTCTTCTCTTTCCCTCTGGTACCTTCATACATTTGTCTTTTGTGATTGGCTAACTAGATGTGTTCAGCTAGCTGCCAGTAGTGCAATGCTGTTCCTTCAGCAAAGGATAACTAGACAATGAAGCAAATTTGATAATAGAAGTAAATTGGAAAGTTGTGTAAACTTGTATGTACTATCAAAATCATTAAATAAAATTTTGGGGTTTCCTGTCCTTTTAAACACGAGTTATTATGATTTTTTTTTGCTGCTTTTTTGACTTCATAGTGTTCCAAGGCCAGCACAAAATTGTTTGAGATCTACCCTAAAGGGGCATTGTACACTAGCTTTTCTTTGCATAAATGTTTTGTAGATTTATATAGTCCATCTGGTAGTGTTTTTGTAAAAATGTATAGTTTTGCATTTTTTTAATTAACATTGTGCTGATTTTCAAACTCCTAACCAAGCCCCAAAGTATCAGATGTAGACTGATGTCTACAGATTCCTGCTGCTCCTGTTTGTATAATCTGTCTTTTCATATGCAGGGAAGGGGGGAGTGTCTGCTCTTCCTGCTTTCCCAGCCCATTTCACTGGGTGTCCCAGTCTAACCTCATCAACAGTGCTAAACTAAGAGCATCTAAGTAAGTTTTTAAAAGGTTTTATACTGGATGTTTAGATCAGTATATGTGCACATTATTCTATTCTTCTTTATAGTAGTGTCGTTGAAAATTGGTGTACACTGTACCTGTAATTCTTAGTTCTGAGACACATTATACAGGTCAACCTGTAGGTGGTGATTATCTGTTTATTTCACATTCAATATTAGCCTTACAACAGCAGCACTTACTAACCCCTGCATCATCTCACTACTGTCATTTCCTGTCTTCTGCCATACATATTTACCTTCTACACACACCTCACTTCTCCAGCACATAACTCTGGAAGCAGCTGAGTGAGACACTGCAGTTATGCTGTGCACCAAACTCCACCCTCCCTCAGCAAATCTTGTAATGAATAATATTGAATATATCATAATGGTTTCTTCCAGTTGTTGCAGTTCATATATTTTAACACTAGGGACAAGCATGAGGTATTACAGTGAAATGGGTGTGTTGTCTTCAATTGATAAAAAGTTATTGAAGTTGAACAATGGTGCATTTAGAGTTCTGTGCATTCAATAACATGGGGTCAGAAGTAAACAGATTTATTTAAGCTTGTCATTGCTGCAAGCAGACAGCAAGTGCCTCCTATGGACTTTGATAAAGGCAATGTATCTGAGCACTGGACAAGATGGAGAGCTCATGGAATTATTATTTGCTGGCCCTGATGCTGACAAGTGGACACAGGAGCAGAAGGCTGCACAGTTTCTCATTTGCATTGGAGAGAATATACGCAGATCATGGAGTGCCAGTGGAGCTATTTCTGCTGAAGGTAAAAAGGGTCCCAATATGTTTTTTGAGAAGTTTGAGTCATACCTAAGAAAAACATATCTGTACAGAGAAAAGTGTTTTATGAAAGACATCAGGGTAAAGCAATCTATAGATGAGTGCGTCACACAGCTACATCTAATAGCTAAAGACTGTGCTTTTCCTGACTGTGATGATATGATAAAAGATAGACTTGTGATGGGATCAAATTCAAGAGAAGAACAGGAAAAATTACTGCTAGAAAAAAGGATCTAACCATACCCTCTGCAGTAAAAATAGCTAGACCATATGGAACATCCAGAGCTCACATGCAGTTACTTCATAGTGACACAGTAGAGCATATGAAACATCCAGAGCTTACATGCAGTTACTTCATAGTGACACAGACACAGGAGTCTTACACATGGTGGGGTGTGGGTAAAAGCCGGATCCTGCTGGATCTTGCCGGATCCATGTCTAATTTAGACAGATATACACAAATTTAAATGTTTTCCACACAAACACATCCAGACACTTCTGGATCCACCAATTTTTTACAAATAAACATCTGGGTCCTTTCGGAACCAACACTTTTTTACAGAAAAACTGCTGGATCCATGTCCAATTTAGACAGATCGACACAAATTTAAATGTTTAACACAAACACATCCAGACACTTCTGGATCCACAATTTTTTTTTTACACAAAAACATCTGGGTCCTTTCAGAACCAAGACTTTTTTACAGAAAAAAGCCAGATCCTGCCGGATCCATGTCTAACTTAGACAGATACACACACATTTAAGTGCTTTCCACACAAACACATCCAGACACTTCTGGATCCACCAATTTACACAAAAACATCTGGGTCCTTTCCCAACCGGATCCTGCCGGATACATGTCTAATATAGACAGATACCTACAAATGTAAATGTTTCCTACACAAACACATCCAGACACTTCTGGATCCATCAATGTTTTACACAAAAACATCTGGGTCCTTTGAGAACAACCCTTTTTTACAGAAAAAAGCCGGATCCTATTGGATCCATGTCTAATTTAGACAGATGCACACAAATTGAAGTGTTTTCCACACAAACACTTCCAGACACTTCCGAATCCAACAATATTTTGCACAAAAACATCTGAATCCTACCAGAACCAGCCTTTTTTTTTAATGGAAAAACAGTTGGATCCATATCCTATTAAGACAGACACACACACAAATTCAGGTATTTTCCAAACAAACACATCCAGACACTGCTGAATCTAATGCTATTGCATACAAACATCTGGTAATTTCCAGAACCGTCTATATTTGACGAAAAAAAGCAGCACTCTGATGGATCCATCTCTAATTTAGTGTTTTCCATGCAAACACATCTATACACTGGTGGATCCATCACTATTTTCTGACAAAAAAAACATCTGGATTCTACTAGCACCATCTCTTTTTAACAGATAAACAGCAGGATCCTGCCGGATCCAGGGATAACTTACACAGACACACACATATCCAAATGTTTTCCCCACAAACATATCTAGACTCTACTGGATCTAATGTTAATTAAAAAAAAACAACAACATATAGATCCTACTAAAACCAACATTTTTATTACAGAAAAATAGCTGCAACCAGCTTGATCCATGTCTAATTTAGACAGACACATATAAATGTAAGTGCTTTCCACACAAAAACTTCCCGACACTGCCTGAACTAATGCTATTTTAGACAAAAACATCTTATCCTCTCAGAACCAACTCTTTTTTACAGAAAAATAGACAGACCCTGCCTGATCCATATCTAATTTAGACTGACACATACAAAATCAAAATGTTTTCCATACAAACTCATCTAGACATTGCTGGATCCAATGCTATTATTCACCAAAAGACCAGGATCCTACCAGAATCAACTCTTTTTTACATCTTAACAGCTGGATCCTGCCAGATCTGAGTCTAATTTACACAGGTACATACAAATCCAAGTCTTTTCAACACAAACACATCCAGACACTCCTGGATCCAAACCTATTGTACACAAAAAAATCCAGGATCCTACCAGAACCAACTCTCTGCTGAATCCATTTCTATATTTACACACAAACAAAATGTGTTGGTTCTGAAAGGACCTAGATGTTTTTGTGTAAAATATTGTTGGATTCAGATGTGTCTGAATGCATTTGTGTGGGAAACACATTTGTGTATATCTGTCTAAATTAGGCATAGATCTGGTAGGATCCAGCTATTTTTGTGTAAAAAATAAAATATTGTTGGATCTAGAAGTGTCTGGATGTGTTTGTCTGGAAAACAATAAAATTTTTGTATATCTGTCTAAATTAAACATGGATCCTCTAAATTAGACATGGATCCGGCAGGATCCGACTGTTTTTCTGTAAAAAGTGTTCGTTCTAAAGGACCCAGATGTTTTTGTATAAAGAATTGGTGGATTCAGTAGCGTCTGGATGTGTCTGTGTGGAAAACATGTATATATCTGTCTAAATTAGACATGGATTTGGCAGGATCCAGCTGTTTTTCTGTAAAAAAGTGTTGGTTCTGAAAGAACCCAGATGTTTTTGTGTAAAAAATTGGTGGATCCTGAGGTGTCTGGATGTGTCTGTGTGTAAAACAGTTACATTTGTGTATCTCTATCTAAACTAGACATGGATCCGGTAGGATCCGGCTGTTTTTCTGTAAAAAAAAGTGTTGGTTCTGAAAGGACCCAGATGTTTTTGTGTAAAAAATTGGTGGATTCAGAAGTGTCTGGATGTGTTTGTGTGAAAACATTTAAATGTGTGTATATCTTTCTAAATTAGACATAGATCCGGCAGGATCCATCTGTTTTTCTGTAAAAAAAAAAAAAGTGTTGGTTCTGAAAGGACCCAGATGTTTTTGTGTAAAAAAAATTGGTGGATCCAGAAGTGTCTGGATGTGTTTGTGTGAAAAACACTGAAATTTGTGTATATCTGTCTAAATAGACACAGATCTGGCAGGATCCGGCAAGATCCAACAGGATCCGGCTTTTACCTACACCCCACATGGTGCAAAGGAAAAGTGAAAGTAATCTGACACATGGCAATAAAGCAAAAAACCTGCAGGATTGTGCATAGCAAACTCTTTACAGAAGCTGTACTAATTGTGGTACAAAACACACTAAGAATACATGCGTTTGTGTGGAAAAACACTTAAATTTGTGTATATTTGTCTAAATTGGACATGGATCTGGTAGGTTTTTGTGTAAAAAATAAAATATTGTTGGATCTAGAGGTGTCTGGTGTGTTTGTCTGGAAAACAGTTACATTTCTGTGTATATGTCTAAATTAAACATGGATCCTCTAAATTAGACATGGATATGGCAGGATCTGACTGTTTTTCTGTAAAAAGTGTTGGTTCTGAAAGGACCCAGATGTTTTTGTGTAAAGAATTGGTGGATCCAGAAGCGTCTGGATGTGTCTGTGTGGAAAACATTTAAATTTGTGTATATTTGTCCAGCACAGGGAAACATATGCTACAAATTTCAGAAAAACAACAATTTTGTCAGGGTGTGCAGAAACAACACTATAAAGTATAGGAAGCCAGTGAATCAAGCGGAGCAAGATGAAAATGAAACAGAAAAAGTCTGGTCTGTCAAAACTTGTTGGTTATGGCGGACACCGGCTACATGTACAGTGCTCATATCAATGCATGTTACAAAACAAAAAACTTAATTTGGAATTTTAGGTTATAGACACCCCATCAAAGCCTTTTCTAGGGTTAAGTGCCTGTAAACAGCTAAATCTTTTAAAAATAGTCATGATTGTTGATCAGTATAACAAAGGTTTAACTAAGCAACAAGTTGAGGAACTATTTTTAGATGTGTTTCAAGGACTAGGTTGTTTGCCTGGTGAATGCAGCATTAAACTAAAACCAGATGCACATCCAGTAATTCATTCACCAAGAAGGATTCCAATTGCCATAAAAGACAAACTCAAAGAGTAACTGGATTGCATGGTAAATTTAGGAGTGCTGGAAAAAGTAGATGAGCCCACTGAGTGGGTGAGTTCAATGGTTGCAGTAGAAAAGAAAAACTCAGGTGCTTTAAGAATATGCATTGATCCAAGGGATTTAAACAGAGAAATCATGCAAGAGCATTACAGTTTACCAATTCTAGAGGACATCACACACAAGTTAGCACATGCAAAAACATAAATTATGCTTAACTGATCATTTAATTTTCATCATGGGGAGGAGAGTCCACGGCTTCATTCATTACTTTTGGGAAATTAGAAACTGGCCACCAGGAGGAGGCAAAGACACCCCAGCCAAAGGCTTAAATACCTCTCCCATTCCCCTCATGAAGATAGAACTTTAAGGTCCGAACCACATCCAGATTATGAAGTAACCTCTCCTCAGAAGAAGAAGGGTTAGCACACAAAGAAGGAACAATTATTTCCTGATGTTACAGTTAGACACCACCTTGGGAAGAAACCCCAAACCGGTGCGAAGAACAGCCTTATCCGCATGAAAGACCAGATAAGAAGGCTCGAATTGCAAGGCAGCCAGCTCAGATACTCTGCGTGCCGATGCAATGGCCAACAGGAAGAGAACCTTCCAGGACAGAATCTTAATGTCAATAGAATGCATAGGCTCGAACGAAACCCTTTGCAATACCTTAAGGACCAAGTTTAAAGGGACATTGAACCCAAATTTTTTTAGAAAATGCAATTTTAAGCAACTTTCTAATTTACTCCTATTATCAAATTTTCTTTATTCTCTTGGTATCTTCATTTGAAATGCAATAATGTAAGTTTAGATGCCGGCCCATTTTTAGTGAACAACCTGGGTTGTCCTTACTGATTGGGGGATAAATTCATCCACCAATAAAAAAAGTGCTGCCCAGTGTGCTGAACCAAGAAAAAATCTTAGATGTCTTCTTTTTCAAATAAAGATAGCAAGAGAACGGAAAAAATTGATAATAGGAGTAAATTAGAAAGTTGCTTAAAATTGCATGCTCTATCTGAATCACGAAAGAAAAAAATTGGGCTCAGTGTCCCTTTAAGCTCCATGGGGGAGCATACTGCCTAAAAACAGGTCTGATTCTAGACAGAGCCTGAACAAAAGATTCAATGTCAGGAAGTTCAGCGAGTCTCCTGTGCAACAAGACTGATAAAGCTGAAATCTGTCCTTTTAAGGAACTGGCGGCAAGACCCTTCTCCAAACCCTCTTGGAGAAAAGACAGAATCCTGGATGCCTTCACCTTGTGCCAAGGATATCCGAGTTTCTCACACCAGGACAAGTAAGTCCTCCACACCTTATGGTAGATGCAACGAGTGACTGGCTTCCTTGCCTGAACTAGAGTGTCAATCACACTTTCGGAAAAACCTCTCTTGACTAAGACTAAGCGTTCAATCTCCGCGTAGTCAGCCTCAGAGAAACGAGATTTTGATATTGAAAGGGAGCCTGTTCCAGCAGATCCCTGCGACAGGGTAGCCTCCATGGCGGAGAGGATGACATCCCCACCAGATCCAAAAACCACGTCCTCCGCGGTCAAGAAGGAGCAATCAGGATGTCCGAAGCTTGCTCCTGCTTGATTCGTGCCACTACATGAGTTAGAAGTGGTAATGGTGGAAAAATGTAAGCTAGACTGAATCCCCAAGGCATCTATCAGCTCTGCCAGGGGATCCCTGCTGGAAACCAGGGAACTCTTTCCTGAGTTGATCTTCCAACCGTGAGATTGAAGTAATAAAAGAAGAGCCCTCGAATGATCCTCTGCGAGGCTGAATGATGGCACCTGGACTAGGATGTCGTCCAAATAGGGCGCCACAGCAATGCCCCTGGATCTGGCCACTGCAAGAAGTGCCCCCAGAACCTTCGTGAAGACTCTTGGGGCCATCGCCAGGCTTAAGGGAAGGGCCACAAACTGGAAGTGTTGGTCCAGAAACGCAAATCTTAGGAACTTGAAGTGGTCCCTGTGAATTGGATGGAACATGAAGGTAAGCATCATTCAAGTCTATTGTCCTCATGAACTGTCCCTCTTGAACTAGGGGCAGAATAGATCTGATCGTTTCTATTTTGAATGATGGAACAGCCAGAAACTTGTTTAAACACTTTAGGTCCAGAATCAGGCGGAACGTGCCCTCCCTTCTTTGAAACCACAAAGAGATTTGAATAGTACCCTAGACCCCTTTCTGCTCAGGGTACTGGTATGATAACAGCTAGAGAGTAGAGATCCTTCAGAAAATCTAGGAAGGCCTCTCTCTTTTCCGGTCTTGAAAACAGGTTTGACAGGAGGAATCTGCCCCGGGTGGATGGGACCTGAACCCTATCCTGTAACCATGGGTGACAACCTCCAGAACCCAAAGGTCCTGAACGTCCTGCAACCAGGCTTCGGAGAAGAGAGACAATCTGCCCCCTACTTAGTCCGTAGACCAGTCGGGGGCCGTCCCTTCATGCTGATTTAGTTTTGGCGGGCTTCTTGTTCTGATTTGACTTGTTCCTACACTAAGTAGGTTTCCAAGTTCCGATTGACTGATCCACTTTCGTGACGAGCTGCTGACGCTGGGCCTTGTCCGCACGAAAGGGACAAAAAGTAGATCCTTTAGGCTTTGCATTCTTATCCTGCAGTAGGAAAGCTTCCTTGCCTCCCGTAACCGTGGATATGATCTAATCCAATCTTGGACCGAACAAAATCTTTCCTTGAAAAGGCAGGGACAACAGCCTCGACTTAGAGGTCATGTCCACAGACCAAGACTTTAGCCACACAGCCCTGCGAACTAAGACGGAAAATCCTGAAACCTTTGCGTTCATGCGAATAATTTGTATATTGGTGTCACAAATTAAAGAATTGGCGACCTTCAATGCCCTAATCTTATCCTGTATCTCATCGATGGAAGTCTCCCTCTAGACTATATCACACAGGGATTCACACCAATATGTCGTCGCTCTGGCAACCGCGGCTACAGCTGCTGCCGGTTGAAAAACAAACCATGTATGTTTTTATTCATGAGCTCTTTAAACGACAAACTATCCTCGAGAGTAATAGTCGTCCGCTTTGCGAGCGTAGAGATGGCACCATACACCTTAGGGACAGTACCCCACAGCTCGAGCTGAGAGTCCGGAACGGGGAACAATTTCTTAAAGGAAGAAGAAGGGGAAAAGGTAAAACCCAGTTGCTCCCATTCATTCTTAATAATATTAGGAATCTTTACCAGAACCGGGAAAGTCTGAGGCACCACCCTGTCTTCATATACCTTATCAAGCTTAGGAATTGAAGGTTGCTCCGGAAGCTTTGGTTCTGGAATTTTCAGAGTAGCAAGCACTTGCTTCAGCAAAAAGCGCAAATTCTTCATCCTAAACCAAAAGTCAGGCTCCTCCGAAGCCGGAGGATGAGATGACATGGACTCGGAGTGGGCCTAGTCATCGTATAATGCCTCTGATATTTCCATAGGTGTAGACAACCCTTGGGCCGGGCCGCCATGATACGCCCTACGCTTGCGCTTAGCAGAACGTGGTAAGGCATGGATCACTTTCGATACCGCTGTTTGCAGATGATCCGCAAAATCTGTGGGAGTAATCGTTGGACCCTAGGGTGCTGCATGTGCACTCGGAGATGAAAGCAGGGAACGCACCTCCCGGAATGGGGAGCCCTCAGAGGTGGATGGCTCAGTAGTACTAGACATCCTTTAGTTTTAGATGTTGCAACTTTATCAAGGAATGTGGAAAACAGTTAAGCAGGCTGATCTACAAGAACCTCCTCACAATACACACAGGAATGAGACTTTGTTAAAGAGGGAGTACCCTCTAATGCGTCAGAGTCCTCCATAGCTTGTCGCTTTTTTTATAGACTAGACTAGCTTAAAAAACAGGCACCTTTATACTCTAATGGCCGGGGCACTCACCACCTCCTATGACCCGGACTACAGAAACCGCTTCATCTCCTATGCCGCTGATCAACAGAGGAAGTGAAACACACCTGGTCACCTGGGATGCCTCGCAGGACCGCCCCTGCACTAAGGAGAAAACGCACCAAAATCGGCCGTGCAAATACTCCCAGAAGTCAACCTGAAGTTCCACCATTGCCAGAGCCACATCTCGCACATAATGCAGCAATAACACAATAAAAATTATTATATATAAACCCCCTCTGTTCAATAATCTACACACTAGGAATATTAACCCTTGATTACATAAGATAAAAGGCGACACACTGTGACCTTGTCTTCTGTGTAATCATTATGTATAAAAAATGAAACGATCTTACCAGAATCAATGCCGTGGAACAGGAACACGGCCCTTCAAGTGCGACAGGTAGAAACATCGCTCCTGACATGGACTTGAGTGCAGAAAGAATGCAGCGAAACTCATCAACGCTGATTGCTTGGGGAGCTGTTAATATGAGACGGGATGGTTTCGCAGAAAAACTCTACCTGCATCTCCGGTCTCTAACTTTCACCCAGGCTCTCACTGAGAGGCTGAACGGACTACTTAAAACTCCAAACAAACAACAAAGTGGATGTCTCCCTTCTGTATGCAATTAGCCTGGCCAAATGTATGCAGAAAGTGCTGCTATAAGTCAACCTGAACCCAATACATGTATGTAAAGCAAAGTCTCAAAGTCAAAAGTTTAAAGTACTGTAACAACAGTGCACTTCATACCCCCGATCCAGTGAGCTGTCTGACGTAGCATGCATGCATCTCTCCATGCCGTCTGTGTAAGAAACCGGGAAACTCTGATCATCCAATGGGCTCCCTCCTCAGACCTCACTCTTTAGGGGGTGTGATCCACGAAACTGCATCCGTATTGGGTAAACATACAGGCAATGAGGCCAATTGATAGGCTCAGGCATGCATGCATCTCCCCACGCCGTCTGTGTAAGAAACCAGGAAACTCTGATCATCCAATGGGCTCCCTCCTCAGACCTCACTCTTTAGGGGGTGTGATCCACGAAACTGCATCCGTATTGGGTAAACATACAGGCAATGAGGCCAATTGATAGGCTCAGGCACAAGGGAAAAGAGTTGCAAGGGGAATATCCCTTCGAAAGCTGTGCTGCACGCTAAGGAGGTCACAACTGTTATAGTATAAGGCAAAGGAAAAGCAGAGCACCGGTTGAAGTAAAATTAGCAAACTGCTTTATTAGAAAAACATCAATAAAAGTAGAATATCCAGCGAAAAAACACAAAGTGGAAAAGTTTGGCTTGTCCAATTTCAGGAGTCAACTAGTCCAGCTGACATGTTTCGGCTTACGCCGTAATCAAAGCTGTTGGCAATAGCACTGAAATGGTTAAAAATTTGTTCACTGTTTTGATTGTCCAATAGGAGTCTTTAACTTGTTTTAAAAGACAGGGGGTTTAGCCTCTAAAGCCAACAGCTTTGATAACGGTGTAAGCCGAAACATGTCAGCTGGACTAGTTGACTCCTGAACTTGAACAAGCCAAACTTTTCCACTTTGTTTTTTCGCTGGATATTCTACTTTTATTGATGTTTTTCTAATAAAGCAGTTTGCTAATTTTACTTCAGCCGGTGCTCCGCTTTTCCTTTGCCTTATACTTAAAACTCCAGTCCCATTCCGAAGAGTACTACCCTCCATAAGAGACAGAGAAATGTTTCTGAAACGAAGAGAGGCATTTTGGATCCACAGATTGGATTCTATGTACCCTAAGGGGTTAAATAGAGAATGGGATCTGTCAGTCTTCCTCTGAGCGAACTCATTTTAAAATTCTCTTCTGGTATTATGATGGCAAACAAAACTTCGTGTTAAAAAACCTGTTTAAAAACTTCTCAGTTTAAGCCAGGGTTCCCCTCTATTTTCACTCTTGATTGTTTTATCTAGAGTGTATTCCTCAGGTTAGGGCCATTAACCTATGTATAGTGTATGTAGGACCTTTCTTATATCTTGTTCTCTGTAAGATTAATATAAAGAGTTCATACATTGTACAGAATAATAACAGTGTTGTGTTTAAAGGCTTTGAATCAAAAAAGTTGTAAAAACAATATGTAATGATATTTTTTGTAAGTGTACATCAGCTTTTTTACCTGTATTTTGTAATCTACCTGTTCTTTGTGTAAATATATTGTTTTTATTTGTGTCTCTATTTATGGATGGCAGAATCTATATACCAAATCACAATTATATATGCATGTATAAATAAGAGATGAAAAGGTTAATCCAAGCACAAGGTGTGTCATTTTGGATTCTGAATGTGATTGGTTGACACTGCCTTTAAATTAAGAGACAGGTGCATTACTGTGTATGCATGATTAAGAGACTGCGGTCTCGAAACGTCGCATACCTGTCCTGTATGCTTTTAATCATTTAATAAAGAAGATTCGTTTTACTCTATTGGTGCTGTGGACAGTTTGTTTGTTTTACCCTCCATAAGAGACTACTCCAAATCTTCTGCACTTCTCTGCCATCCTCCTGTGATGAAAAACAAAGAATGACTGGGGGATGAGGGGAGTGGGGGAGGTATTTAAGCCTTTGGCTGGGGTGTCTTTGCCTCCTTCTGGTGGCCAGGTTCTAATTTCCCAAAAGTAATGAATGAAGCCATGGACTCTCCTCCCCTTTAGATGGAAATTCTTCAGCATATTAGATACTCAGTCAGGATATTGGCAGATTAAATTAGATAAACAGAGCAGCAGGCTTACCAATTTTTAATTCACCATTTGGAAGATGGCGCTTTACTAGAGTTCCCTTTGGTATTGGCTCAGCACATTAAATATTTCAGAATAAAGCACATGAAACCATTGAAGGCCTTAATGGTGTAGATGTAATCATAGATTATCTTCTGGTATATAGATCTACACGGGAAGAACATGTTAAAAATCTGTGTGCACTATTGGAACGGTGTTGAGAGAGAAACATGAAGTTAAACCCAGGTAAAATGCAAATCGGTTTTACCCAAGTTAAATATTTTGGTCATATTCTGTCACAAGATGGGCTAAAAGCAGACCAAGAGAAAATAGCGGCAATACAAGATTTGGATCCTCCTACCTCTAAGAAGGAATTAGATACCATTCTGGGTAAGTTTAATTATCTGTCAAGGTTTGTTCCTGGACTAACAGAAGCTACAGCTCCACTAAGAGAAACTACTCCAAAAAAAGCTGGAAAGACTCAATAAATAATGTTTTTAAAGATGTCAAAGGTCTTATTGTGCGTTCATCAGAAACTGGATTACAATATTTTGACCCCAAGAAGGAGGTAACAATACAGGTTGATGCCTCTCCGTTCGGTTTTGGAGCAGTGCTAATGCAGGAAGGCAGGCCTGTTGCATATGCTTCCAGATCAATGACTCCTACACAACGCAACTATGCCCAAATGGAAAAAGAAATGTTGGCCATTGTAATTGGTTGTGAAAAGTTTTATCAATACATCTATGGGAAGAAAATCACAGTTGAGACTGATCATAAACCACTTATGAGCATCATGGAAAAAACACTTGTGTCTGCTCCACCAAGGCTGCAAAGAATGATCCTAAGAATACACAAATATTATATGCATGTAGTATATGTACCTGGCAAAATAATTCCAGTAGTTGATATGCTTTTAATTACATTTAAGCCTGGACACGACGAAAGAGAGGAAAGGGACTTGGAAGAGCATGTGCACTCTGTACTTTCACAATTACCTGCTACTGATGAGAAACTTAAGGAAATACAGCTAGCAACAGGAAGGGATGCAACTATGGCCAATTTGATCACAATAATAAGGCAAGGATGGCCAAACTCACAAGCCAAAGTGAATGTTGACTTAAAATCTTAAGAACAGAACTGTCAATAATTGATGGGATTGTTTTTAAAGGGGAGATAATTGTGGTTTTCACAGAGCTCAGGATAGAAATAGGAAAACTGCATATAGGGCACTTTGGAATAGCCTTGTGTAAAAGACATGCTAGGGATCTCTTATATTGGCCTGGAATGAATTCACAGATTGAAGACATGGTCAATAATTGTGCAACATATCAAGAAAATCAAAGAGCAAACCAAAAGGAGCCAATGGTAACAAGGAGTACAGCCAGAGAGAGCATGGCAAAGAATTGCATCAGACCTATTTACATGGCACCATAACAATTATCTTATAATGGTAGACTACTATAGTCGTTATTTTGAAATAGTTCAACTAAGAGACACTAAGTCTAGTGCAGTGATAAATGTCATTAAATCTATCTTGGCAAGACATGGCATATGTCATATACTGGTACTCCTCAATAGAATTCACAAACTTTGCAAAAGAATGGGGTTTTAAACACAAATTGTACAGCCCACATTACCCAGAGTCAAATGGCTTAGCTTAAAAATATACATACAAATTGCAAAGAACATTTTGGAAAAAGCAGCCCAATCTAATCAAGATCCATACCTGTGTAATCTAAATTACCGTAACACCCCAATAGATGGAATTGCATCACCTTCACAATTACTAATGAGTAGACATTTGAAATCAGTTCTGCCTTCAACACCTACACAACTTGCCTCCAAAGTACAGAATCCTGCAATGGTTAAACAGCTAGTGGAATCATTAAAAAAACAGGCAGAAACAGTACTATGATCATGGGTCTAAATATCTAAAACCTTGTGAGCATTCATACCAAGATCAGTTCCTCCCTTGTTCCCAGATGTAAAGAATGTCTGCAATAAAATCCTGCTTACCTATAAAGGTGTAATGTATTCTTTCTAAGGATAAAATGTAATCTACCTCTCTCACCCACATGGAAAAATTAGGGACCTGTGTAGATTTCCAGAATCTGGGTATTAGGCGTTTAGCGCAGTTAAGAAGACAGCGGAATAATTGTCTGCGGTATACACAGGGAATAGGGGGGGTGTCATGCAGCAGCACTGTACATGGGGAAAGTAAGATTTAGTCCTAGTGTATCATTTATACTTTTAATGATATCTTTCCAGTATGTATGCAGGAATGGACATGACCACCAGATGTGTGATAAGGTTCCCGTCCCCTCAAAATGTCTCCAACAGAGAGAGGAGGAGTTAGGGAATATACTATGAAGTCTATGTGGGGTCAAGTACCATCTGGATAAAAGCTTATAGTTCATCTCAGCGAACACTAGCAAGGGGGATGACTTTTTAGTTTCAGCAAAAATATGGCTCCATTGAGCTTCAGTAAGAACAATATCAAGTTCTTTCTCCCACTTGGATATATATGAAGGTTGCTTAGTCGGGAAGGAGCCCCTAAGTAATTTGTATATTTTAGAGATATGGGATCTCATCAGAGAGGGGGTGGTGCACAGTGTTTCGAAGGGGTTAAGAGGTCTGGTAAGATCGTCAGTGACTGAACTGCTCACTATAGCATGTCTTAACTGCACGTAGGGGAACCATTGGTTAAATGGGGGGCCTAGTAGTTGAGAGCGTTCCAGTTGTGAACGTACTTGTCCCTTATAAAGTACCAGATGGGCTGGGACATTGGAGGGAGAGTTTGTGATAGTCGGGGTTTGCAAGGAGTGTGGGTGTAGTAAGAGCAGGTTGTTAAGGACTGGGGTAAGGGGAGAGGGTATGGTCGAGATTGAATTATCAAAAGCAAGTGTTCTATCCCAAACCTTCAAGGTGGCTGTTATGTAATAGTTTGCGTAAGCTTCTGGGGATCTATGCTTGGGCAGAGTCCAGCACAGATCACCAAGGTTGCAACCGCATATTAAGGAGGATTCTAGTTGTACCCAGGGCTTCTCGTGGTGTGAGTGTTTCCATGCAACTATCCGAGCTAAATGAGCTGCCCTGAAGTATGATGTAAGGTTCAGAGCACCCATATCGCCACGTTCCCTATCGAGGTATAAAGTGTTTCTGTTCACTCTAGTTCGCTTCTGTGCATAAATAAAAGAATCAAACAGCTTCTTTTGATATGAGGGGGGAATATCTAAGGGGAGGACCTGAAATAAGTATAAAAATTTAAGGAGTAGGTTCATTTTGAGAGCATTAACTCGCCCCATCCAGGAGAGGTGGCCTTGTTTGTGCCACGACTCTAGGAGGGTTTGGGATTCTTTTTGGAGGGGGATATAATTGAGGTTAAACAAGTCCGACTGTACAGGGGAGATATTTATTCCTAAGTAACATATTTTATTTGTGATCTGGAAAGTGGTGTGAGACTTAATGAATTCAGCTTCTGCTGCCGAAATATGAAGTGGCATTAAATTAGACCTCCATATTAACAGAGAAATTAGATACTGCTTTATAATCCTCTAGTTCTGCAAGCAGTGCTGGCAGTGAGGTACAGGGGGAGCATAAATATAATATCGTCTGCATAGAGAAGACATTTCTTCCGAGATTGGCCCAGGAGTAAGCCCTCAATCCGAATGTCTTTTCTGACCCTGCTGGCTAGCACCTCGACTGTCAGAGCAAATAGTAGGGGGGATAAAGGGCACCCCTGTCTTGTACCATTTCTAATTGGGATTTTCTGGGACAATGTGCTATTTGCGTTAATACTGGCCATGGGGCCATTGTATAATGCTCTGATGCGGGAGATAAGAGTATCAGAGAAACCAAATTTTGACAGGGTGGCCCAGAGGAAGTCCCAGTCCACCCTGTCAAAGGCATTTTCCACATCCGTGGAAAGTAAAATTAC
Organism: Bombina bombina; assembly: GCF_027579735.1. NCBI lineage: Eukaryota > Metazoa > Chordata > Amphibia > Anura > Bombinatoridae > Bombina > Bombina bombina. Next base: position 998,842,156 of record NC_069500.1, on the reverse strand, counting down.
AGGTGTCTTATTTGTGTTGGCGTTATAGTTTGCAGGACATGAATAGTATTGTCTTTGGCCTCTCTGCCCGGGATAAAGCCCATCTGATCGGTATGGATAAGAGTCAGGAGAATGCTATTTATCCTAGTGGCTATTAATTTGGCGTATAACTTGATATCAACATTAATCAAGGATATGGGGGGGTAATTAGAGACTTGCTCCGCATCTTAACGGTTATTGTGGCTTCTAGTAGAGATCGAGAGAACTGACAGCTATGGTCTATTGAATTATACATTGTTAGAAGGTGAGGACTTAGGTGCGCCTTGAACAGGTGGTAAAATTTAGGGGTGAACCCGTCAGGGCCAGGGGCCTTACCCTGAGGAAGGTTTTTAATTGCCATAAGGAGTTCTTGGAGTGTAAAGGGTGAGTCAATGGATTCGCTATCTTCTGCAGAGAGGGTGGGGAGCTGGGCTTGTGATAGATAATTATTAATCCTGGCAAATTTAGATTCAGAATTTGTAGTTGGAAGATTATATAGAGTGGAGTAATAGTTCAAAAATTGACCAGCTATTTCTGTGTTTTTAGAGAGCGCTGTTCCTGAAGAATGCAGGATTTTGGAAATGAAGGCCTTAGATCTCTTCTTTTTGAGCGATCTAGCCAATAAACGGCCTGTTTTATTACTTTCTATGTAGAATTTAGATTTAGATGTGAGTGCCCGCAAATGAGCATTTTTAACTAGGTGTTGGTTAAGAGCCTCTCTATCTTGCTGTGATTGCAATAAAAGTTGAGGGGAAAGGGGGTTTTGTTTCAATGCTTTTTCGCTATTTTGAAAGTTTGCTGTTAAGGATATATATTGTGCCACCCTCAATTTACGCAGCTTGTGTGTATGGCTCAGTATTACTCTAATATAACATTTGTAGGCTTCCCAATTATTAATAGCTGAGGTATTAGCAGGGTCATTAAAGGTGAAAAATTCAATGTTTTTTTCTACTATATCTGAGGTTATAAGTGGGTCTGAAAATATGTGGTCGTTTAGTTTCCAGTGTTGTTGATTTTGTGGCTTGGATGACCATGAGAAAGTGGAGCAAACCATCCTGTGGTCCGACCATGGGGTATGGTTCAGTCTGGAGTCAATTAGCATAGAGAGAGTGCTTTGGTCGCAAAGAATGTAATCTATGCGGGAGTAAGAATGTTGTGGGTGTGAGAAGAATGTGAAATCTTTTGTGGTTGGGTTTGTTATTCTCCATGTATCGTAAAGGGAAAGTGTCCTAATAGCATGCCAGTTGGCTTTTATTTGGCTATACCGTATGTAAGATTTGCCTGAGGATGTGTCCAATGCTGGATTGATTGGGAAGTTGAGGTCTCCCCCCCATCAGTACTGGACCTTTGGAGATGTCTAGTATTTTATTGACAATTGTGCGAAAGAAAGAGGGGCAGGGGCGATTGGGAGCATAAATGTTGGCCAAAGTTAAGGGTCTTCCATAGTATAATCCAACTAAGATTAAAACTCTACCCTCCTGATCTTGATATTTATGTAAGAGAGCTAAGGGTGAACCCCTTCTGAAGGAGATTCCCACTCCGTTGTGTCTTGATGGCCCAGAATTTAGAAAATGTTGATCATAGTGTAGGTGCGAAAGGTTGGGCTCATTGGTTCTTTTAAAATGCATCTCTTGGATCATCACAATATCTATTTGTTTTTTAAAGAAATCGTGAAATGCTATAGAGCGTTTCTGTGGAGATAGAAAGCCTTTAACATTCTGTGAAGTGATCTTAAATTGATTTACTATGGGGCGGTGTGTCATTGATATCTTGATAAGGTAGCTAGTGTTAGGTAGAAAGTGTGTATCGTTTGTGGCTGAGGACAACTGCTACTGCTTCTATGTGGTTACGACTGGAGGAGGTTGTTACTGCTGCTAATGGGATATACTCTGCACTAAAAATAAACACTGATTCAAATGAACAATCAGGAATTAAAACTAAAGGGAAATGTAAAAGTAGAGGAAAGAATTCAAGAAAAAAAGAGGGGATAGGTAAGAAAATAAAGAAGAGCACAGTAGAGGGATGAAGAGGTATTTGACAAGTAAAGAAATAAAACAGAAGGGGGAAGTACGGCCCAACGGAGCCCCCCCTAACAGGCATGCAAACAGAGCAAATAACTAAGTAACACCTGGATGCTGGAACGTTGTTAAGGGGGACAGTAATCGTACGATCAAAATCATGATTTTACAACAAAACAGTCCATGACATTCAAAACATCTGCAACCGAAAATATGCAAAAAAAATAACGATAACATATCAACAGCATGAGGCACATGGTTAATTCCTTCAAGTCTGCTCATTAGACCATGAGCAGGCTGCGGCTGAAGTTCCAGGGGAGATCTATTGTAAGTTAGGGGAACCTCTTTTTACATTTAGACAATATGAATCTATAGCTTATTGCTAACAAGCAAAACTTGAACAAATAAACATATGTTAAACTATAAGTGTTTGCTAACTTTCAGCTTATGACCATGGTCAATAAAGCAGTTAGACCCTGACTCAATGGGCATATATTAGCGAATGTTTCTCAAAGTGAAAGTCAATTTCAGCATGTATGGAGTAAATTACCGGGTATAAGTCCCCTGTTTTCAATACTCACTGTAAACTGGGAAACATAGATCACCCTATTTTGTATCAAGTGGCGTCCATTAGGTTAGGTGGATCAGGACTTTGTCTCTTTCTAGCTTGTTTACCGTAGAGCACGGTGGGCCCTTCCAAGAGTTATCTCCTCAATCACTCTCTAGTTAGTGATAGCCATAGACTGGAACAGGTTCTGCAGATAATCAGATATATCTTCTCTGCCTATAGTCTCCGGCACCCCCCGAAATCTGAGGTTTTTTATGCGTGTTCTATTTTCTACATCGTCCAGTTTATTCTCCAGATCTGTAATCTGGGCCTGCTGTGTTTCAATGGAGTGAGACATGTCAGCTATTTCTTTGGTTAATTCCTCTCTATCTACCTCCAGAGTCTCCACTCGATGACCCAGCTCATTGATATCCTTCTTCAAGTCAGCACATTCGGATTCGATGCATAGCTTTACTTGGTTTATTAGGGCTTCCATTGCCTTTAAGGTCACTGGTTCATCCGCAGAAGGCCCGGGAATATTGGGCGAGGGTGAGGGTGCCTGGGAAGCCTCTAAGCTATCAGGCGTGGATTCATCATCGCTTCCCACCTGAGAAGCCTCTGCTCTTTTTTGGTCCGTCTGCACTCCTAAAACAGCTATTTACGGTGTTAGCTGTGCTACCAGACTTTAGATTCTTGTCAAGCTTAGAGTTTCTACGCATCGCCGTTTTAGTGGCCGTGTCCTGGGTATTCCAACAGGCGTGGATTTCAAGAGGAATTATGATAATGGACTGTGTCCAGCTGTGATGGTAGATAGCTGTAAGACTTCAAAGTGGTCTTATGATAATGTAGGTTGTGACATTAGGTAGGCTTTACCAGTCATATGGAAAGATAGGGCTCTCTACTTTAATGTGTAGCTCAGGACAGGTATTTGCGTAGCCAAATAAGAGTTTGGGCAAGGAGCACAACTTAAGCACATAGCAGCACAATATGTTTGAAAACTTCAGGTGAGGAGCAAGTCCACTATTCTTTTCCTCCTTCTACACTTTATTTAATTCCCCACAAAATTTGTTAATTAAGACACTGTGTGCAAGCATAGGGAGGTCTAGTGAGCATGTAGTAAGTCCCAGAGCTGAAAGTTCCGCTCAGAGTGTGATCGAGCTGCACATGAATATTGCAGCATGTAATAAAAAGAAAATAAAAAAACCCCATTAGGGGTTAGGAGTAGTCATTAGCGTTAAAACAGCTTCTAGAAAATGGTGTTGTAGATGTATGAGCTGCAGCTGTTATCTATAATCTATTTGCCATTTTATAAAAAAAAGAAAGAAAAAAAAAGGCGCTTTTGTGTGGGATGCGCAAAGTCAGCATAGTCTTTTACCCCCAAGATGGTGTTTCATAAGAATAAAAAGGTGCGTCACATTTTCAATCTCATCCTTAGAGGCAGGCTCCGGTTACAGATCGGCTTTTCACATAAGACAGGGGGTCGCTAAACAGTAATCCGCTGCCTGTTTGTATCCTGCTGGGCTCTGTAAGTAAAGGCCCTTTTGCCTCGTTGTGCACAGTCTGAAATCCAGGAGCGCCCCAGGTGCGGCCTATACCGCAAGTCGTGCCCCAATGTCAAAATGCGGATTAGAGCATATTTGAAATGGCTATTAGGTCCTGTGTTAGTCCTGAACACATCCGCCGCAAAATCAAGGCATCCAAGTTGCGTCTTTCAAGCCTGCAAGAGGGCTCCGTCACAGCCGATTCAGGAGCTCTAGTTTGGTGCGGCCATTCAGCACGCCTGCACGCTCCGCCCCCCCAGATGCAGAGCTTTATGTACCACCAATAATGTCACATAGTGATATAAATGAGACTCTAAGCTCAACTGATGCTTCACATGTGGACATACAGGAAAGACAATTACTGAGCACAACACCAACCGTACAACTCTCTGATCACAGCTCTAATGTGATTCTTCCTAGCATGACAGAAACAGCACAAGTTGAGCCACCCAGTAGATTCTCCAGATATGGATGGAGAATCAAGCCAAAGTATTGGGAAGATTATGACACTACATAACTGTGTGCTTTTTTTTTTTTAAATGTATATTTCTTGTGTATATATATATATATATATATATATATATATATATATATATATATATATATATATATATATATAATTGTTATATATTATTTTAAGAAGGGAGATGTAATGAATATATCATAATGGTTTTTTCTAGTTGTTTCTGTTTATATTTGTTGCAGTTCATATATTCTAACACTAGGGACAAGCATGAGGTATTACAGTGAAATGGGTGTATTGTCTTCGGTTAATAAAAAGTTCTTGAAGTTGAACAATGGTGCATTTATGAGTTCTGTGCATTCTATAACAGGAGATCTTTACATATCTAAAACAGTGGACTTCAGTTCGTTATCAATACTGCTCCATTCTGTGGCTCTGCTCACACGGATTATAGACTTTCCTCTTCACTTCTCTGTGTACCATTGCTTCCTGGCAATCAAGTAAGTCACCTAAGTACACTTTACACAACATTTCCTAAAGTTACCTTATAATTGCCAAACAGCTCAAACTCTTTAATTTTCCATTTTTATACTTTTCAGTGATGGTATTCTCTAACTGAACCTGTATGATTTCTGCACTTTCTAAAAAAAATGTCATATCACACTCAAATTACCATGCAGTTTTTTTTTGTCTGCCTTATAGCCACAAAAAGGATTATATTCCCTTGCCCTGGAGCCTTTCCACATAAAGACCCCCTGTCCCTATGGCCCCACTAACATCCACAAACCACATGCGACTTGTGCTTAGACTCCTAACTCTGTATTTCCTGCTAGTCATATGCACACAAGAGACCTCAGATCAGACCCTATAGCCCTGCAGACCAACTGTCACAAACCTTACATGTTAATATATTCTAAGCATGATAGTTAGCACAGCCCACATTGGATATAACAATAGAGGAAAAAGACAATAATAATGTAAGGTGGATGGAAAGGTTTTTAGCATTAGCTGCCCTTTTATTACATGTACTAAGGTAATATGTACTGCCTACAGTTTGAATTTGACGACCTCATAAAATGGATGCCCCCCAACACAGCACTTTGACATGTTATTGCTCAAAATACTTTAATGGAAATTAATTTTAAATGACAACGTTTTCAATCAATGTACATAACGGATTTACAAAATAATATCTTTTGATGATGGAGTCCCTTTAAGTTGGTCAAATGAAATTATATATATAAAAAAAAAATCCTGCTTGTTGCATTCTATGAAATACATTTAAATTATTATGTATGCTACATGCCCTAAATGTTATTTTTGCTGTATTTTTAGCCAATCGAAAAATTATACAGTGTTAACACAAGTGACAAGTGATAAAGTTATAAAAAGCAAACTAATTTATATAGACTGTGGTGCTTATCACAAATATTTACATTTTCGAAAACACCAAATCATTTTGTGATACGTGCTTTTTATGGTAAGTTTCATCAGTAAGAACATATTTATTAAAGGTTGGTGTTGTACTCAGCGCTGCGGAATCTGTTGGCGCTCTACAAATACCTGATAATAATAATAATAATAACATTGTAGTTCAAAAATAACTTACCCCAATTTGTTAAATCATGTTATTTTGGCACTACCCTGTGAAACTCTGTTTTGCACAGGTAAACTTAAAAGTGATGGTAAACATTCCCCTTTTTCTAATCAGATCTGGAATATTAGTGATATTTTAGATCAGTTGTAATGAAGATGCACTATAACTTACTTTTTAGTATAGCGCTGAAATTTGAATACCCCGCGCTCTGCCCACTTCAAAAGTGTAAGCTAATGTTTTTAATTGATCTCCAATCAACGCTCTCGCCTTAAGGCACATTTTTTTGTGGCTAGAGCACTGATTGGACAACAATTCAAACCATTAGCTCACAGAAAAATTAACTTTTTAAGTTGGTGGCTGGAACGTGGGGTATCTGAATTTTATATCTACATAAAAAAACATAATTTATGCTTATCTGATAAAATATTTTTTTTCGGAATGATGATACTCCACAGGGCTGGGATATGATTCCCGCCAGTAGCAGAAGGCCAAGAACCCAAACAACAGCTTAAAGGGATACTGAACCACCAATCACAGCAAGCGCTAACCAGGGTGCTGAACCAAAAATGGGCCAGCTTCTAAGCTTACATTCCTTCTTTTTAAATAAAGATACCAAGTGAACAAAGAAAAATTGATAATCGGAGTAAATTAGAAAGTTGTTTAAAATTGCATGCTCTACTTAAACCACAAAAGAAAAAAATGTGGGTTCAGTATCCATTTAAATTCCCTCACATCTCTCCTCAGTTTAACGCATAGCCAAGCAGAGAATAGGAAACAGATAGGTAGGAAAGACAAAAGCAGGGTCTCTATAGGAGGTGCAAATTAAAACTATTGCCTCAAAAATTGAAACGGATGGGGCCTATGGACTTTCATTCACAAACGCCTAGATTATGAGTTTTGCGATACGGCTTTTAATGCTGAAAAAAATGGCAATTTCAGCGTAATGGCAGTAACGCAGCTATTGCGAGTCATGTCGGTATAGCTATACTGCAAGCATTTTAGCCTGTAACGCAACGTCCATTCTGCACTCAAAAAAATAACTTTTTTGCGTGGGATTTTCATAGCGCCGGTATTACAGGTTGTGCAGTGAAACTAAAATGCTTGCGTTACAGCCTATACCGACACGATCCATACCGCCATCTGAGACCAGTAGTTATGAGTTTTGCACCACAAAAATGTTTCACAAAACTCATATCTAAAGTGTTACAAAGTACACTAACGCCCATAAACTACCTATTAACCCCTAAATCGCCACCCTCCCGCATTGCAAACACTATTAAACCTATTAACCCCTAATCTGCAGCCCAACCCACATTGCGACTATTAAATAAACCTTATAATCCCTAATCCGCCGCTCCCCGACATCACCACCACTATAAAAAAATTATTAACCCTTAAACCTCCGGTTTCCCACATCTCCGCCACTAAAGAAATCTATTAACCCCTAAACCGCCGGCCCCCCATATCGCAAAACACTAAATTAAACTATTAACCCCTAAACCTAACACCCCCCCTAACTTTAAATTAAAATTACAATATAACTATATTTAAATAAATAAAAAATTACCTGTGAAATTAAAATAAACCTAACATTAAACTATTAATTAACCTAACCTTACTATTCTAATAAAATAAAAAATACTACCAATTAAAATATCTAAATTACAAATTTAAAAAAAACCTAACACTATGGAAAAAAATAAAAAATCTAAAATTACAAAAAATAATAAAAACTAAAATTACGAAAAATAAAAAACACTAAGCTTACAAAAGAACAATAAACAAAATTATCAAAAGTAAAAACAATTACACCTAATCTAATTGCCCTATAAAAATAACCCCCCCCCCCCCCCAAAATAAAAACACCCCCTAGCCTACAATAAACTACCAATAGCTCTTAAAGGGGCCTTTTGTAGGGCATTGCCCTAAGTTAAACAGCTCTTTTACCTGTTAAAAAATACCAAGTCCCCCCAACAGTAAAAACCACCACCCAACCAACCCCACAAAATAAAAAACATACAGTAACTCTAAAAAAAAACCTAAGCTACCCATTGCCCCAAAAGGTGCATTTGTATGGGCATTCAGCTCTTTTTCAAAAGTCCAAACCCTAATCTGATTTGAACAGTCAATAGGATTTCAGTAGCTCTCATCCTATTGGCCGATTGGAATTTGAAGAATCAAAATCAGCCAATAGGAATGCAAGGTACGCTATTTTGAAATGGCTATCTTGCATTAAAGCTTCAGTGTACGGCGGGGACCGTTTGAAGAGGACGTTCCGCGCTGGATGTCTTCGCTGCTCTGCTTCGCGCCACCGGGATGAAGATAGAAGATGCCGCCGCCTGGATGAAGACTTCTCGCCGCCTGGATGTCCGGACTTCAGCAACGGTGAATAGATATTCTGGGGTGTTAGGTATTTTTTTTATTTTTGGGGGGGTTTTCTTCCAGATTAGGGTTTGGGCTTTTTAAAAAGAGCTAAATGCCCTTTTAAGGGGAAGGAAAAAAGAGCTGAATGCCCTTTTAAGGGCAATGTCCATACAAATGCCCCTTTAGGGGCAATGGGTAGCATAGGTGTTTTTTTACAGCTAGGTTGTTTTACTGTTGTGGGGATTTTGTATTTTTTTTACAGGTAAAAGAGCTGTTTAACTTAGGGCAATGCCCTACAAAAGGACCTTCGTAATTTAGTGTTGATTATTTTTTGTAATTTTAGATTTTTTAATTTTTCTCGTAGTGTTAGGTTTTTTTAAATTTGTAATTTAGATTTTTGAATTGGTAGTTTTTTATTTTATTAGAATAATTATGTTAGGTTAATTTATAGTTTAAACTTTTTTTTTTCACAGGTATTTATTTATTTAAATATAGTTATACTAGTCCTAAAGCCCGTTCACACGGGCCATTTTTTGCAGTACAGCGGTCCCACCTCTTGCACTCTCTCCCTCCCCCTCTCTTTTGCTCTCTCTCTCCTCCTCTCTTTTGAGCTTTCTTTCTCCCCCCTCTCTTTTGAGCTCTCTCTCTCCCCCCTCTCTTTTGCGCTCTCTCTCTCTTCCTCTCTATTTTGTGCTCTCTCCCCCCTCTATTTTGCGCTCTCTCTCTCCCCCCTCTCTTTTGATCTCTCCGCTTCTCTTTTGAGCTCTTTCTCTCCCCCCTCTCTTTTGCGCTCTCTCTGCCCCCACTCTTTTGCACTCTCTCTCTCCCCCCCTCTCTTTTGCGCTCTCTCTCTCCCCCCCTCTCTTTTGCACTCTCTCTCTCCCCCTCTCTTTTGCGCTCTCTCTCTCTCCCCATCTCTTTTGCACTCTCTCTCTCCCACATCTCTTTTGCGCTCTCTCCCCCCTCTCTCTCTCCCCTCTCTTTTGCGCTCTCTCCCTCCCCCTCTTTTTTTTTTCACAGGTATTTATTTATTTAAATATAGTTATACTAGTCCTAAAGCCCGTTCACACGGGCCATTTTTTGCAGTACAGCGGTCCCACCTCTTGCACTCTCTCCCTCCCCCTCTCTTTTGCTCTCTCTCTCCCCCTCTCTTTTGAGCTTTCTTTCTCCCCCCTCTCTTTTGAGCTCTCTCTCTCCCCCCTCTCTTTTGAGCTCTCTCTCTCCCCCCTCTCTTTTGAGCTCTCTCTCTCCCCCCTCTCTTTTGAGCTCTCTCCCCTTCTCTTTTGAGCTTTCTTTCTCCCCCCTCTCTTTTGAGCTCTCTCTCTCCCCCCTCTCTTTTGAGCTTTCTCTCTCCCCCCTCTCTTTTGAGCTCTCTCTCTCCCCCCTCTCTTTTGAGCTCTCTCTCTCCCCCCTCTCTTTTGAGCTCTCTCCCCTTCTCTTTTGAGCTCTTTCTCTCCCCCCTCTTTTGCGCTCTCTCCCCCCCACTCTTTTGCGCTCTCTCTCTCCCCCTCTCTTTTGCGCTCTCTCTCCCCCTCTCTTTTGCGCTCTCTCTCTCCCCCTCTCTTTTGCGCTCTCTCTCCCCATCTCTTTTGCGCTCTCTCTCTCCCCATCTCTTTTGCGCTCTCTCTCTCCCCATCTCTTTTGCGCTCTCTCTCTCTCCCATCTCTTTTGCGCTCTCTCCCCCCTCTCTCTCCCCTCTCTTTTGCGCTCTCTATACCCCTCTCTTTTGCGCTCTCTCTCTCCCCATCTCTTTTGCGCTCTCTCTCTCCCATCTCTTTTGCGCTCTCTCCCCCCTCTCTCTCTCCCCTCTCTTTTGCGCTCTCTCTCCCCCCTCTCTTTGGTGCTCTCTCTCTCCCTCTCTATTGTGCTCTCTCTCCCCCTCTCTTTTGTGCTCTCTCTCCCCCCTATCTTTTGTGCTCTCTCCCCCTCTCTTTTGCGCTCTCTCTCCCACACTTTCTTTTGCACTCTCTCCCCCTCTCTTTTGCGCTCTCTTACCCCCTCTCTTTTGCGCTCTCTCTCCCACCCTTTCTTTTGCACTCTCTCCCCCTCTCTTTTGCGCTCTCTCACCCCCTCTCTTTTGCGCTCTCTCACCCCCTCTCTTTTGCTGTCTCTTACCCCCTCTCTTTTGCTTCTCTCTCCCCCCTCTCTTTTGCTTCTCTCTCCCCCTATCTTTTTGCGCTCTCTCTCCCCCTCTCTTTTGCGCTCTCTCTCCCCCTCTCTTTTGCGCTCTCTCTCTCCCCCTCTCTTTTGCGCTCTCTCTCTCCCCCTCTCTTTTGCGCTCTCTCTCCCACATCTCTTTTGCGCTCTCTCTCTCCCACCTCTCTTTTGAGCTCTCTCTCTCCCCCCTCTCTTTTGCGCTCTCTCTCCCCCCTCTCTTTTGAGCTCTCTCCCCTTCTCTTTTGAGCTCTTTCTCTCCCCCCTCTCTTTTGCGCTCTCTCCCCCCCCACTCTTTTGTGCTCTCTCTCTCCCCCTCTCTTTTGCGCTCTCTCTCTCCCCCTCTCTTTTGCGCTCTCTCTCCCCATCTCTTTTGCGCTCTCTCTCTCTCCCATCTCTTTTGCGCTCTCTCCCCCCTCTCTCTCCCCTCTCTTTTGCGCTCTTTCTCCCCATCTCTTTTGCGCTCTCTCTCTCTCCCATCTCTTTTGCGCTCTCTCCCCCCTCTCTCTCCCCCCCTCTCTTTTGCGCTCTCTCTCCCCCCTCTCTTTTGTGCTCTCTCTCCCCCCTCTCTTTTGTGCTCTCTCTCCCCCTCTCTTTTGTGCTCTCTCTCTCCCCCTCTCTTTTGCGCTCTCTCTCCCACCCTTTCTTTTGCACTCTCTCCCCCTCTTTTGCGCTCTCTCTCCCCCTCTCTTTTGCGCTCTCTCTCCCACCCTTTCTTTTGCGCTCTCTCTCCCCCTCTCTTTTGCGCTCTCTCACCCCCTCTCTTTTGCCGTCTCTCTCCCCCTTCTCTTTTGCCGTCTCTCTCCCCCCTTCTCTTTTGCCGTCTCTCTCCCCCCTCTCTTTTGCTTCTCTCTCCCCCTTTTTGCGCTCTCTCTCCCCCTCTCTTTTGCGCTCTCTCCCCCTCTCTTTTGTGCTCTCACCCCCCTCTCTTTTGCTCGCTCACCCCCCTCTCTTTTGCGCTCTCACCCCCTCTCTTTTGCGCTCTCTCCACCCCTCTCTTTTGCGCTCTCTCCACCCCTCTCTTTTGCGCTCTCTCGCCCCTCTCTTTTGTGCTCTCTCCCCCCTCTCTTTTGGGCTCTCTCTCCCCCCCTCTCTTTTGCGCTCTCTCTCCCCCCTCTCTTTTGCGCTCTCTCCCCCTCTCTTTTGCTGTCTCTCTCCCCCTCTCTCTTTTGCTGTCTCTCTCCCCCTCTCTCTTTTACTGTCTCTACCCCCCTCTCTTTTGCTGTCTCTCTCCCCCTCTCTCTTTTGCTGTCTCTCTCCCCCCTCTCTTTTGCTGTCTCTTTCCCCTTCTCTCTTTTGCTGTCTCTCTCCCCCTCTCTTTTGCTGTCTCTTTCCCCTTCTCTCTTTTGCTGTCTCTCTCCCCCTCTCTTTTGCTGTCTCTTTCCCCTTCTCTCTTTTGTTGTCTCTCTCCCCCCTCTCTTTTGAGCTCTCTCCCCTTCTCTTTTGAGCTCTTTCTCCCCCCCACTCTCTTTTGCGCTCTCTCTCTCCCCCTCTCTTTTGCGCTCTCTCTCTCCCCATCTCTTTTGTGCTCGCTCTCTCCCCATCTCTTTTGCGCTCTCTCCCCCCTCTCTCTCTCCCCTCTCTTTTGCGCTCTCTCCCCCTTCTCTCTCTCCCCTCTCTTTTGCGCTCTCTCTCCCCCCTCTCTTTTGTGCTCTCTCTCCCCCCTCTCTTTTGTGCTCTCTCTCCCCCCTCTCTTTTGTGCTCTCTCTCTCCCCCTCTTTTGCGCTCTCTCTCCCACCCTTTCTTTTGCACTCTCTCCCCCTCTCTTTTGCGCTCTCTCTCCCCCTCTCTTTTGCGCTCTCTCACCCCCTCTCTTTTGCGCTCTCTCTCACACCCTTTCTTTTGCGCTCTCTCTACCCCTCTCTTTTGCGCTCTCTCACCCCCTCTCTTTTGCGCTCTCTCACCCCCTCTCTTTTGCTGTCTCTCTCCCCCTTCTCTTTTGCTGTCTCTCTCCCCCTTCTCTTTTGCGCTCTCTCTCCCCCTCTCTTTTGCGCTCTCTCTCCCCCTCTCTTTTGCGCTCTCTCCCCCTCTCTTTTGCGCTCTCTCCCCCTCTCTTTTGTGCTCTCACCCCCCTCTCTTTTGCTCTCTCACCCCCCCTCTCTTTTGCGCTCTCACCCCCCTCTCTTTTGCGCTCTCTCCACCCCTCTCTTTTGCGCTCTCTCCACCCCTCTCTTTTGCGCTCTCTCCACCCCTCTCTTTTGCGCTCTCTCCACCCCTCTCTTTTGCGCTCTCTCCACCCCTCTCTTTTGTGCTCTCTCTCCCCCCTCTCTTTTGCGCTCTCTCTCCCCCCTCTCTTTTGCGCTCTCTCCCCCTCTCTTTTGCTGTCTCTCTCCCCCTCTCTCTTTTGCTGTCTCTCTCCCCCTCTCTCTTTTGCTGTCTCTCTCCCCCTCTCTCTTTTGCTGTCTCTACCCCCCCTCTCTTTTGCTGTCTCTTTCCCCTTCTCTCTTTTGCTGTCTCTCTCCCCCTCTCTTTTGCTGTCTCTTTCCCCTTCTCTCTTTTGCTGTCTCTCTCTCCCCTCTCTTTTACGGTCTCTCTCCCCCTCTCTTTCTCCCCCCTGTCTTTTGCTGTCTCTCTCCCCCCTCTCTATCTCTCTCGCCCTCTCTTTCTCCCCCTCTCTATCTCTCTCCCCCTCTCTTTCTCCCCCCTCTCTATCTCTCTCCCCTCTATCTCTCTCCCATCTTCCGACCGCGCCCGGTCACGCCCCTTCACGGCCATTCACGTCAGCCACGCCCCCCTATGCTGCGGCCCAGATCACCAGCAGGCAGGGACTCAAGGCCAGGTGTATTTGTCCTCGTGCTGTCTGTACTGCGCATGACAGCTTCGGACAAACACACTTGGCCTTTTATATAATACTATTGTAGTTTTAATTTAAAGTTAAGGGGGTGTTAGGTTTAGGGGTTAATATTTTAATTTAGTGTTTTGCATTGTGGGGGGCCGGTGGTTTTGGGGTTAATAGGTTTATTAAGTTGCGGAGATGTGGGAGGCCGTAGGTTTAGGGGTTAATAGGTTTATTTAGTTGCGGAGATGTGGGACGCCGGAGGTTTAGGGGTTAATAGGTTTATTTAGTTGCAGAGATGTGGAAGGCCGGAGGTTATGGGGTTAATAACTATTATAGTTGCGGTGATATCGGGAGCGGCAGATTAGGGGTTAATAACTTTATTTAGGTGTTGGCGATGTCAGGGGCAGCAGATTAGCGGTGTTTAGACTAGGGGTTTATGTTAGGGTTTTAGGTTTAAATGCAATTTTTTTTCCCCCATAGACATTAATGGGGTTGCGTTACGGAGATTTTTTATTCTGCGATTGCAGGTGTTAGAAAAAAAAAATAACACTCCCCATTAATGTCTATGGGGCAAAGTGTGCACAAGCACGTCAAAGCAGCCCTTGGATTTTGTGCGGTATTGAGCTTAACGCCACCATATTGCACGCACAAGGAGGCTTTTCAGTAGCTCGTAATGGCAGCGCTATGGAGAGTGAAATAATAGTAAAATAACTTTTTTGGAGTTAGTTTCACACCCTGTTTAGCGCAAAACTCATAATCTAGGTGAAAGAAAATCATTTATCAAGTAATCATAAATTATCAGTAGTCAGTATTTAAATCAAGGTTTTCATTTTTAGAATAAATACATTTACAGATTGTTTTTCCACTTATATCAGACCATTACTTATTTGGTTATATATAATTAGATATGCATAAATAGATAATTGAAATCAATTAAATTATTTGGAGGTGAACTATATCCAGTTTAATTGGTTAATCATTCATATTTGACCAACTTTTCACCTGTACTTTATTGGAAGGAGAAAAAATAATGGATTACATTAATAACAACAATTGAAATAGTTTTATGTAACTAAAACAATAACATAATTTGTAATGCTTGCCCCTCCCTCCTCACACAAGTCCTTGTGCAGATTTATTCCACTCCAAACAATCTTCTATTCAGTGAGCTTCTTGAAACTAAGTATGGGTAGATTCTGTGTACATAGATTTGCAAGGGAGCAATGGCATTAAAGGGACAGTAAAGTCAAAATTAAACATTCATGATTCATGCAATTTTTAACAATTTCCTGGTTGACTTATCTAATTGGCTTTGTTCTCTTGGTATCCATTGTTGAAAAGCCAGTTTTCATGTCGGCTTCCGGTGGGAGGAGCGTACACGCGCTGTGTGCGGATTATGTGAGGAGCGCACACACGCGGTGTGAGATCCTGCTCGTCTGCCATACGACGAATATACAAGGAGATAGTCGTCTCGCCTGATTCCTTAGCCGCTATTAATTCAGGCGGCTTGGATATTCTGAAGTCCCATGCTGTGGGACCTGGCGAGTGGAAGCTAAACGTCTGGGCTGTGAGCCGAGTTGCCCCGGCACCTGCATACCCGAGCGCCAGAAATAAATGCTGTGAGCGCAACATATGACCTGACCTGACATAACGAAGGTGAATACCCCGGTACATGAAGGAATAGAAAGGGCGGTGGTTTACGGTGATTTACGGATCAACAAATCCCTTAAAAGCGACAACCTGCTATAAGCAACTGAAGAGGGCGAAGAACCGAAGAAACGGCAGTACAGGTACAGTGCTGAGGGTCATCTATGCCCTATGCTATATAATTACTCATTAAGCTAGTTTGGCCTACGGGCTGACCTGATGCTAGCGTGCTTCACACCTGGCCCAATCCAAGTACTGTCTGATGCAGCCGCCCAGGGTAAGTCCCTGATGCGATCAGGGTGAAGATAGGGCGGTCTTTTCGTGAGGGCCAGGTTGCTGTATTATACCCCGGACTGTATACTGTTTGATATAAGTAAGCCCAATACAAAGTGTTGCATAAAGTGTTGCAAGGTGCTGCAAGGGATCTCTTCTACATAGCAAGCTATATAATACACCCTGATATATGTTTACATATGGAAAATAGGCATTAACACGAGCGCCCTCTTATTTTGTTAAGCTCTAAAAACATACAGGGAGTATACTAGCCTCCTGGGAAGCTATCTTTGGCTGGAACTTTATTCATATTTTAAAGCCTATACAGAGTCTACGATCGACTATATATATGAACTGGCTACTGAGAGACTATAAGTAACAACAAATTCCTTCTTTGAAGCTCTCTCACTCTCTTACTTATTAGGATAAAGATAAAAGAGGAACAATTTATATAATAGTATTCCTGGACATGTTCATGAATCTTTTTTCTGCTATAAAAGAATATCTTGTTTGAAGTAACTGCTTCTATTAAGTTGAAAATTGTTGGAAAATAATCTTTAATGGTGTCTGCTCTTCTAGAGAAACTCTGAAATACCAGAGATCTGAGTAAATTTTGCCTACTACAGGTTCAATAGTTACTAAATAACAACATATCAAAAAAAAAAAATACCTGATAGTGGGCAGTTATAGATTTGTTAGATGTTGGCTGCTGAGTATTTAAGAACAAATTTGACTCAAAAGGGGGAAAAAAAAAAAAATATATATCCAAATACTGTATACTAACTATATATATATATAAGAGGTGTGTTGTCCAGTTTAGACCAATGAATGTTAAAAGCAACAGAAACTGCTGATATTTCTCACTCTCTTCACAGGAATTACATTTTATTTAGTGTTAAGTCTACAGAGGGGTTAAGTGACATTGAAATGTGCCCATTTTTTCTCTTCCAGCCGCTACTGTTAAAAATGTCAAAATAATTTTGCCCATGTCTATAGGTTCAAATTAAGTTTTTCTCTTTTTTACTGTGGGCCTCCTGAGTACAGACTATTATTACGTAAAGCTTGAAGTATATATATAGCTTGTGATAGTAACATATTCTAGGATTTACTATAGTGACTGGTAATGTAAATAATCAGCCTCTAGCTGCCTAGAATCAGCTTAAAAACAGTAAGGTGACATAGCTACAGACACAAATAATTTCTTCCTTATATATTTCACTATCTATAGGCCATCTGATGAGGTTTAAATACTCCACATATAGAACTAAATAATTTACTTTTTTGATTTATAACACACTTTATAGCACACTCCCACCATTTTTTTTTTTTTTTTCTCTCTTCTCTCTAGTGTGTGTGACCTATCCGCTTGATACACTTAATGGACAAATTTTTGTCCTCCTCTGCTTTTTCACCCCTAGCTATGCCACCTAAATCAAAAGATAAAAAGGGACCCAGAACTAGTTTAAGTTCTCAAGAGGAACCCTTATATTTTGAAAGTAAACAACTATTACAGAGTATGTCAGACTTATTTACGCCACAATTTGCAGAGATTAAAATAGAGATATCCAATCTTGCAACAGAAGTCCGCCAATTTTCTAGCCGACTTGACGAGGCAGAGCACAGAATTTCCAACTTAGAGGACTTATTAAATAACCAAGATACAATAGTAGTGGATCATGGAAAAAAAATAGCTACCATGCAAGCCAAGATCGAAGATCTTGAAGACAGATCCAGACGCAATAATTTAAAAGTAGTAGGATTGCCTGAAAGTACTGAGTTTAATGACCTCATACATTTTGCATCAGTTTTACTACCACAATGTGTGGGCCTACAGAACCAACTACCCCTGTTAATAGAAAGGGCACACAGACTAGGAGCAGTTAAGGAGAATCTTTCTGGTCCTGCTAGACCCAGACCGATTATAATAAAATTTCTTAACTTCCAAGATAAGACTTTAATAATGCAAAATTACCGTAAAATTCATTGTTGAAAAGCCTACATAGGAAGGCTCAGAAGCAATGCACTATTGTGAGCCAGCAGCTTGTCACTGTCTCACCCAATGTATTCAGCTAGGCCACAAGTAGAGCACTGCTCTCCTTCAACAAAGGATTCCAAGAGAAAGAAGCAAGCTGATACTATATGTAAATCTGAAAATGGTATGCTCTATCTGAAACCCAAAAGTTATCTTTCATGATTATGTCCCTTTAAGGTCTTGTTATCAAATTTCTAACATTTTGCTGTGAAGAAGGGGCATTTTTGGAGCCACAAATTTACAGTTTTGAGAACTACAAAACCAATAATAATATATAATATCATCTTTAAGACAGAAACATTGGAAAAAATTTTGAGAGAAACCTTTGGGGGAGCATGGCATTGTGAATGGATTAATGAAACTAATTTACCAAAAAACTAAAACTAAAACATTACAGTCATGAATATATATAATCTTGCTATATAATTAAAAACTAATCTATATTTCAGGATGACTAACCCTTAGATTCTATAGATAGATTTTCCTCAAAAAAGCATTTTATTTGAAAAAATCCTATTTAAATAAAAAAAAACAGATTTAAATAATAAAAAAATCAGATTCCTATTTATCAGACACTGCGGCCTAAAGGACTTTCCTGCAAAAAACTGCTAGCGAAGAAGCAAAAACATAAAAGCGGAAATATTTTGAAAAAGGTATGCAGAGCAGACCATGTTGCAGCTTTGCAAATCTGCTTCAAAGCCAAAGAAAATGCAACTGATCTTGTAGAATAGGTTGTGATACATTTAGGGGTGAATTTCTCACCACCAAGAAGGCCTTGTGCTTGCCTGCTTGAGTCAAGACTAGAGACCAAAACTACAGCAGTAGCCTTTTACCCTATAAGTCCCATAGTAGTGAACAAATAAACTGGAAGATTATATGAATTCCATAGCAGCTTGAATAGAACTTAAAAAACACAACACTCTAGGCATTAGGGGGCACACATAATAACAATAAAAACTATAATGATATACTAATTTTCAAAAGGTGAGAGTCACAAATTATGAACTAATGTCATATAATGTTCATATATTCAACCAAGGTCGCTTTTCTTAGACTCCATTTACACTCTGAAATACATAAACAAACAGAAGGAACCTTGTAGTGCAATACTGTAATATTCAGCTCCAAACAATTTCAGTGCATAAAGATATGAACTTACAAAGCCGGCAGCACTCAGTTGTGCTAATTCGCAAAGTCTGGGAGCTTTCAGTGTCACAGTTTACTAACTCCAGGTAGGGGTAATCACCCACAGCAGCTGTCATTCAGGATACACAGGTTCCAGGCGGGGATAATCACCCACAGTGGCTACCTGTTCAGTATACACAGGCTCCAGGTGGGGATAATCACCCACAGTGGCTACCTGTTCAGTATACACAGGCTCCAGGTGGGGATAATCACCCACAGTGGCTACCTGTTCAGGATATACAGGCTCCAGGTGGGGATAATCACCCACAGCGGCTACTTGTTCACAGGCTCCAGGTGAGGATAATCACCCACAGTGTTTACCTGTTCAGTATACACAGGCTCCAGGTGGGGATAAACACCCACAGTGGTAACCTGTTCAGTATACACAGGCTCCAGGTAGGGATAATCACCCACAGCGGCTACCTGTTCAGTATACACTGGCTCCAGGTGGGGATAATCACTCACAGTGGCTACCTGTTAAGGATATACAGGCTCCAGGTGGGGATATTCACCCACAGGGGCTACCAGTTCAGTATACACAGGCTCCAGGTGGGGATAATCACCCACAGTAGCTACTTGTTCACAGGCTCCAGGTGGGGATAATCGCCCACAGTGGTAACCTGTTCAGTATACACAGTCTCCAGGTAGGGATATTCACCCACAGGGGCTACCAGTTCAGTATACACAGGCTACAAGTGAGGATAATCACCCACAGTGGCTACCAGTTAGGTATACACAGGCTCCAGGTGGGGATAATCACCCACAGCGGCTACCTGT
This sequence comes from Bombina bombina, assembly GCF_027579735.1. Taxonomy (NCBI): domain Eukaryota; kingdom Metazoa; phylum Chordata; class Amphibia; order Anura; family Bombinatoridae; genus Bombina; species Bombina bombina. The sequence continues at coordinate 998,822,761 of NC_069500.1, read as the reverse complement.
TCATGATATACAGGCTTCAGGTGGGAATAATCACCCACAGCGGCTATCAGTTCAGGATACCCAGGCTCCAGGTGAGGATAATCACCCACAGCGGCTACCAGTTTAGGGTACACGGGAATCAGTCGTGCCTCTGATTAAAAACTTTTATTAAATATTAAAAACACATTAATGGAACAACGTTACCCTTTGTTATATAACAAAACGACAACGTGTTTCTCAGCTATAAGTGCCGTTTCACCAGGCATCCCTTATTGTTCCCTTAATGTGTTTTTAATATTTAATAAAAGTTTTTAATTGGAAGCACAACTGATTCCTGTGTATCCTGTGTATTGTGAATTCAATGCGATGCCATCAGAACTATGTCCGGTAGACCCCATTAGATTAATTATTGATCAAAGATGTCCTGATGGAGAGACGACTCTCCTGGATGGGCCGACTGACAGCTAAGATAATCCGCTTAACAATTGTTCACTCCTGGAATGTGAACTGTTAACAGGGGCAAAATTGATTACTCTATGCGGCTTCCAAGTGAGATTTTCTCAATGTGTTAACACCTTTGTCTGGTTCCATAGAATCCCATGGTGACTAGTGCAAAATGACTAAGAAATCAGAACATGTCCTTTTTCCCTATAGAATTTCCCTTTAAATGATACAGGTCTTGTCCTGCTAGTGCCAATTCCGCATTTTATCAATTGAGTTACATTGAGTCACCACCCAATTCATTTGAGTTTGCAATGCAAAAATATTGGAATAACTGAGAACAAGTCAAAAATCACCAGAGCTGCATTAAAAGTATATTTGAAAAATTCACTTTTAATTGAAATGTGCAAAGTGACATAAAATTCAAAATTATACTCTCATGATTAAGATAAAGCATGCAAATTTAACAGACTTTTTTAAATTACTACTATCACCAAAATGTACTTTGTCATCTTGGTATCCTTGCTCAGGAGCAGCAATGCATTACGAGCTAGTGATTGGTGGCTGCATATACATGCCTGTTGTCATACCTAGATGTGCTCAGCTAGTTCCAAACCCAGTAGTGCATTGCCGTTCTGGAGCTGGATTTAACTATGTGTTATATGCAATTAAAGGGACACTGAACCCAAATTTTTTCTTTTGTGATTCAGATAAAGCATGCAATTTTAAGCCACTTTCTAATTTTATTACAAGGACAGAGACTTCATATTTTGCTTATAACTTTTCTTTACTGCTCAACAGCTTTTTAAAGTATAACATATAAACTGCCATAAATTAAAAGAAAAAAACATAAATATAACATCCAATGAGATTAGGATAACATAGGTCAGTATTTGAATGTCTATTAAGATGGTTAATAGGTATAAATAGTCCAGTTAGACAGTTAAACATCCTGTTTTCTTTTTGCTGCTCTGCAGATAAGTATTGTTATTATTGCTCTTATTTAATTGTTAATAAATGTTGTCTTTTTCGTTTCTTTTATGTATATTTACATATATATTTCATTGTGTATATTTCATGTTGCTGTCTTTATTTTATTTTATAATAATATTTACGTTTTTTCAATTGATTATTATTGTGCACATTTGGATTTGTTTTTTGTTATCTTATTTCTCTCGTTTTACTTTTGTTTTAACTCCTTTTCTTGAGACAGTTTTTTTCCCCTAATCTTACTTCATTTAGCTCTCTGCTCTGTCCGTTTCTGGCTCCGGTCACCATTTTCTTTTTACTTCCTTCCTACGTCACGGGACTCATTTTCCCGCCTCCTTTCTCTGTTTCTCTCACAAGCAATCTCCTGCCTCCTCCATTACCTCATTTGGTACCACCCTGACAGGACTCTGACAGTTCTCCCTGCTAAATACATCATATAAGATTAGCAACAGTTGTTTCAATATCTGTTCTTTTAAATGCCTTTCAATTGCTTCAATTGTTTAGAGACTTTTAAAGGAAAATTCTGCCTAATTTATTTAGTTTAAGTATTTAAGGTTTATTTATATATTATATTTTAAAAAGCCTTTTGAAAAAAAAAATATTTTTCATTTGTTTAACCTATTATTTTATTAATATGTCTCAAGAGTCATCTCTTTCTATTACTTAATCTAATTTAAACAATATTATTCAGTCTATGGAGAAATTCAAACAACAAATGTCTGAACAAATGCAAAGTGTTATTGTTTCAGTTAACAGTTCTCAAACTGTTGTTCCTAAAAAAGCATTTAAGAAAACAAAGCATTTAATAAAATCTTTACCTAAGAAATCTAAAAGACAATTCAAGTATGTTGTACGTCTGCCTTGCTCAGGCAATAAAGATTCTGCATTGCATAAAGAAAATGATCATTTTAATTCAGACTCTAATTCTGAACCTGGTTTTCAATTTCAAAAAATTGTAGATCGCAGAAAACATGTAGACTTAGTTTCTACAACTGATTCGAATGACTCCTATGATTTGCCTGATGAGGAACTTAAAAATGATGATAATGATGATGATAATTTTTCAGATATTGTTGATTCTTCTTCTGAGGAGAATTCTAAAAAGATGAAGAGAAAAATCTCTAGTTCTCCTAAAATTAAACTTTTTGATAATAAAGGAGATTTATTTACTGATCCCGATGAACTCCAACACCCTAGATCCTCCCAATGGAGACCATCTAAACGGGTGGCGAAGTTCCTAGATTATTATATCAGGAAACCATTGTCTAAGAAAACAAAATCCACTTTGAAAGCGGAATGTCCCAGACCAGACCTTCCGCATAATACACATTTAACTCCTGAAATTGATGTGAATTTATTAAAATGTATTGGTTCCAAAGAATTTAAGAAAAGGTCCTGACCGATACTTAAAAGTGTGTCAGGATAAGTTACTTGATGTTCTAGGACCTTTAACTAAACTTTTTGAGATTTCTGAAGAGGCTATTTCTCTAGACTCACAGGTAGATCCATACATTCTAAGAGAATGGATTCAGAGAGTTGTTTATTTATTAGGTGACGCCAATACTTTGTTAGCTTCTCAGCGTAGGCGTATTGTTTTAAGACGTATTGATCCAAAAATATCTGACTTCACAGTAACTGAAATGGGCCCCAAAACTAATGGGTTACTCTTTGGTGACGCTGGACTGAAAGAACTGGGTCATTATGTTAATAATTTTAATCCCCTAAATAAAATTAAAATTAACACTAGAAAGATTTTCTATTCTCAACTAAATAAAAATTTTGACAGGGCTGGGAAAGGTAGGGGACGCTTTCCCAGCCGCACCCCATCCATATCTCGGTCCTATTTTCAAAATATGCCCTCTCCAGCAACATCCCATTCAAATTTCTTCCCATCAAGGAACAGACAATGGGCAGGTCGGAACTTCAGATACAGATCATCCCGCAGACCTTTCTCAGGTAAGTTCTCACATCTCTCTCTCCACTCCTTTTTCCCAAAAAAGAATAGGAGGAAGATTAGCCCTTTTTGTTCAAAATTGGCACCTTATTACTTCAGATCCTTGGGTTCTTCAGACAATTTCAGGTCTTCATTTAAATTTCACCTCCCCTCCAATTCAGACATTTCTTCCAACTCCAATAAAATTTTCAATCAGATATGTCCCTTTTGAAACTAGAATTATTAGATCTTTTAGAAAAAGAAGCAATAGAAAAAGTATCTTTCCCTTCAAACTCTTTCATCAGCAATATGTTTCTGGTGAAGAAGAAAGAAGGGTCCTTTTCACCTGTAATAAATTTACGAAATTAAAATTGTTTTCTAGAATACAATCACTTCAATATGGAGGGTATTCATCTCCTCAGAGATTGTCTTCTAGATTTCAATTGGTTAGTTGGCCTAGATTTAAAAGACGCTTATCTAACCATTCCTATTCATCCAGATTTCAGGAATTATCTTCGTTTTCTTTGGAAAGATAGTTTGGCAATTTTCTTGTCTCCCTTTTGGTCTTTCTTCAGCTCCTTGGGCTTTTACGAAAGTTTTAAAACCTTTTGTAGCTTGGTTGAGAAGAAGAGGTGTTCATCTAATCATTTACTTAGACAATATTCTTTTACTTCACCAAGATTATTCTCAACTTCTAGATCATTTACATCTCACTATATCTCTCCTTCAGAACTTAGGTTTTATTATAAATTTAAAAAAATCTGTTCTCATTCCTTCTCAAAATCTTTTTTTCTTAGGTTTCCTTATCAATACTCAATCTGCTACATTGAGTCTTCCGTCAGACAAAATAAAGAAGATAAAGAAAGAAATTATTTACCTTCTCAAAAAAGACCTTTTTCCTATTCGCTTTCTTGCTCGAATTATAGGGCTTTTGTCAGCTTCAATTCAAGCTATTTTTCCAGCTCCTCTTCATTACAGAGATTGAAGATTCAATACCTTCATCAAGGTTTCTCCTATTTTCACAACATTTCTTTATCAGAAGGAAGCCAGAATAGAATTACACTGGTGGCTTGCCAACATAGAAGCATGGAATGGCAAAGCAATTTTTGGAAATTCTCCGGACATTATCCTGGAATCAGATGCAAGCAAATCAGGTTGGGGTGCAAGATGTGGTCCTCATATTACAGGTGGAAAATGGTCTTGTCCAGAGAAGAATCTCCATATCAATTGTTTAAAACTTATAGCAGGTTCATTTGCAGTCAAAAGTTTTGTAAAAAATGATCAACCTGTTTCAATTTTCCTTCGGATGGACAATATTTCAGCAGTCAAATATGTCAATTGTTTAGGAGGTACAACTTCAAAGATTTTATCCAGTCTTACCAAGGATTTTATTCATCAATGTCTTTCTCAAAATATTTTTCTACAAGCAGAATATTTACCAGGCCTCAACAATCAAGCTGCAGATTGGGGTTCTCGTTATTTGTCGGATGCCAGCGACTGGAAATTGTACAGAAATATTTTTCTTCTTTTACAGTCTCTGAGAGGTCCTTTTTCCATAGATCTTTTTGACTCTCGTCTGAATTTTCAGATTCTTCCCTTTTTCAGTTGGAGACCAGATCCCAAAGCACTAGTGACGGACGCCTTCCTTCAACATTGGCCAGTCAAAGGAGCCTATGCATTTCCAGATTTTTCGATGATTCCTCGAACAATCTCATTTGTGAAAAGGAACCTATTATCTCTCGTTCTGATAACCCCTTGGTGGCCAACCGAATCTTGGTTCCCTTCTCTTCTGGAGATGTCTTTCCTTCCTCCAGTATGGATTCCTTTTCAATAAGACCTTCCCACGAATCCCATAGGAGAGTTTCACTAACTAGTTCTTCAAGGTTCCCTACAACTTTTTGCTTGGAACATTTCAGGGGATCCTGGTCCTCCGATGGTCTTTCGTCAGGAGATAAACTCCTCCTTCAAGACTCTTGGGCACCAGGAACCAGAAAATGTTATCTTTCCTCCTGGTCTAGCTTCTTTATTTGAGGCTGGTTTGGCTTACAGATCAATTAATGTTGCACTTTCTGCTATTTCAGCTGGACATTAACTTTTTTCATAATATGTCTATAGGTCAACATGTTACTATATGTAAACTTCTTAAAGCTATTAGAGTTAAGAAACCTCCAGTACCCAGATAAAAATATTTTTGGGATGTAGATTTAGTTATTAACCTTTTTAAATCTTGGCCTGATAACTCAGATTTATCGTTAAAACAACTTACATTCAAACTAGCTACATTATTATGTCTTTTATCATGTAAAAGAATTTCAGATGTTAGAGCTACAGAATATGATGCAAAAATGTTTTCTCCTCATGGTGTAATTTTTTCCTTGTCTAGACGTACTAAAACTTTATCCTCTTCTATATTTTACCCTTATTTCTATGAACAGCCTAAACTTTGTGTTATATCTTGTCTTAAAATCTATGAATCTAGAACTATTTCTTTTCGAAATTCTTCTTCTAATCAACTTTTGATTTATTTTTCTCTTCCTCATTTGCCTGTTCTACTACAATTAGTAGGTGGGTTAAATGGATTATAATGCAAGATGGTGTGGATACATTTTTTATTTGTCATTCAATTAGAGGAGCCTCGGCTTCTAAAGCTTTTTCAAAATCTGCTTCTTTGCAAGATATTTTTAATGCAGCAGATTGGTCCTCTGACTCTGTTTTTCGTCAATTTTATTTTAAACCTATTTCGTCTATTCCACACCATCTAACATCTTGATTATTTGTTTGCCTTAAACTAGCAAAATATGAAGTCTCTGTCCTTGTATTAAAATACTGATTATCCTAATATTATGACGGAATAATTTAGATTTTATTAAAGAGACAGAGACAAATATTTTCCCACCTCTTTCATTGTTCAATGTTCCCTCCCTATATTTTATATTTAATAATTTGTATATATATTTTCAGCTCCACCTTCTTCAACTCCAGGAATTTAAAAGAGAAGATCCTCTAGATTTCTCTTCAGATTTTCCAAATTCATCTACTTCCAAGTTTTATTCGAGATCAAGCTTGACTAATGTGTTCATTCCACGAGGGATTCGTTTGGCCTTGTTATTGTTGTACTTCTTCAGCATGTGTTGCATTTTTCAGAATTTTGTTTCTTCCTTCTTCCAATAATTTTCTTCTTCATCGCATCAAACAGAAAAGAGGATGTTTAAAGGGACAGTCAACACTTCCGTGAACATTATTTCATATTGCAAATTAAAACCCGACAATCTGCCTGCACTATACCCCTTCTGCCTTGCCGCCTTGCTTCTGTACTAATCAGAGTCGCTAACTTCTCTAATACGGTATAAATATGGCAGCCGAACTCCCCCCACCGTTACGTAGCTGCCTTCTACTTCAAATAATCAGCAAATCAGAATTCAATCCTCGGTCAGAAATTGCAAGCGCGTGTAATTTCTGACTGAGGATTGAATTCTGATTTGCTGATCATTTGAAAAAGAAGGCAGCTACGTAACGGTGGGGGGAGTTTGGCTGCCATATTTACCCGGTATTAGAGAAGTTAGCAACTCTGATTAGTACAGAAGCAAGGCGGCAAGGCAGAAGGGGTATAGTGCAGGCGGATCGTTGGGTTTTAATTTTCAATATGAAATAATGTTCACGGAAGTGTTGACTGTCCCTTTAACTGTCTAACTGGACTATTTATACCTATTAACCATCTTACTAGACATTCAAATACTGACCTATGTTATCCTAATCTCATTGGATGTTATATTTATGTTTTTTCTTTTAATTTATGGCAGTTTATGTTATATTTTAAAAAGCTATTGAGCAGTAAAGAAAAGTTATAAGCAAAATATTTGTCTCTGTCTCTTTAATAAAATCTAGATTATTCCGTCATAATATAAGGATAATCGGAATTTACTCCTATTATCATTTTTTCTTTGTTCTCTTGGTATCTGTATTTGAAAAAGAAGGCATCTAAGCTTTTTTTGTTTTGTTTCAGACTCTGGACAGCACTTTTTTATTGGTGGATGAATTTAACCCAGGTTGTTTACCAAAAATGGGCCGGCATCTAAACTTACATTCTTGCATTTCAAATAAAGATACCAAGAGAATTAAGAAAATTTGATAATACGGGTAAAATAGAAAGTGGCTTAAAATGTCATGCTCTATCTGAATCATGAAAGAAAAAAATTGGGTTCAGTGTCCCTTTAATAGTGAAATAGTAAAATGCATTATTGCAATGTTTGTCCCTTTAAGAGCATCATGAAAAAATAAATTTACTTCTGCAAACAAATCTTCTTTAAAATAAAAAGATCATTAAAGGCAAACTTAATTGTGTATAGTATAAAACTATAGCAATATACATACATTTTGCATGCTACTGTTCTCATTCATTATAATAAATTATACCATCCTTTCTGCACAAGACAAATTGGAGATGCTACAATGTGTCTTAAATTTCTCAGTAAAGTACAGTATTGACATGAAATCCACCAGGCTTTTCAAAGGGTATATATCTGGACTGTTCTGCAATAACAAACCCCTGCAAATTTTGGTGAAAAAAATGACAATTTAAAGGGACATAAATCCCAATTTCTTTCTATCATGATTCAGACAGAGCACATAATTTTAAATAACTTTCCAATTTATTTATATTGTCAAATGTCTGCTTTGATTTGTTCTCTTTGTATCCTTTGTTGAAAAGTATACCTATGTAGGCTCAGAAGCTGCTGATTGGTGGCTGTACATATATACCTCTTGACATTGGCTTTCAGCAATCTCCCAGTAGTGCAATGCTGCTCTTTCAACAAATTATACCAAGAGAATGATAATCTATTTAGATAATAGAAGTAAATTGGAAAGTTGTTTAAAAATGCATCCTCTCTCTGAATCATGAAAGGAATTTGTTGGGGTTCATGTGCCTTTAATATTTCCTTTTTTTTTTTACATATCATACACACAAAAAAAACAAATTGATTTTTAATGAAGTACTGTAGACTTTTTTATTATTATGGCCCTTTAATTCCCAAGCAGCTATATGCTATCGACATATTATTTAAACACATTCAGTAGTAATCAACCTTAAAAACTATGATGTAATAACTCTATATATGTGTATGTTTGGTTTTAGCTGTCGGAGTATTCCAGGGAGCCGTTTTATTTCCGCTATATATAATAACCAGATACTTTATTCCCTAAAAAAATAGAATCTGTAATGTGCACTATACCTCAAAAAGCCACATTAATAAGCACATAATATAATTACACTTTTCACAGGGCAAGCTGCAAAATAAATCTTGTATGAAGCAAGTGATGAGTAAAACAAACTAATTATAAATTAGAGTCCGTATAATAACTTGCTCATTAGGAAAACAGGTTTGAATTACAAATGGCTCCAAGAGCAATCAAATAACGCTAATGAATGACAAACTGCTGAATTTGTAAGGATATTGGTATGGTGGACACTTGCCAACAAACATATTTGGGAGATAAAAAAAGCAGAAACTGCTCACTGGAGTGTGACCCAGACAAACAGAAAACAGAGGCATGAATAATGTGAATTGCATTACTCTGCCATTGTCTTGGTGAATACATTCATATCAATCAGTGATTCTGTAAGAAAAGACCTAGATCTGAATTATTGCATCTGGTTATTATAAAGCAGAGAGGAGACCTCAGCTCCCAGTGTTTTGCTTCTGGGCTGGATTATTCTACCATTTATCTTTATATAAAAACTCTTGCTGACTCCTCAATATTCTTCCTAGCTCTTAAAGGGACACGAAACCCAAACTTTTTCTCTTTCACATTTCAGATAGAGCATGCAATTTTAAACAACTTTCTAATTTACCCCCACTATCAAATCTTCTTTGTTTTCTTGAAAAGCAGGAAAATCAGTTCAGCAGCATCCACATGTCTGGATCACTATATGGAAGCAGAATGCTATCTATTTACCAGAGCAGTAGATACCATGTATTGCTCCAGAGATCTACCTAGATATATCTTCAACATGAATACCATGTGATACTGTTAACCCTTTAACTACTGAGCCATTTCCACCCATGTGTTGAGCTGTTCTGGAGTTTTAAAGAAGCTGCTCAAATTTAACCCCTACTGTAGGTATTTGTTTTAGTGAGAAACCCACATATTATATACTGTTTTTTCAGCAGATCCTGCAGATTCACATTATGCTATTATTTTAGGTATATATAATAACGTGAGAACTCAACAACAAAATGTGCACTCAAAATGTAAACTTTTAATAAACAAGGTTGTAAAATAGTGTGTTTTGATTCTTTGCAAAAAGAAGGGGTTATCCAGATATAAAAAAGGCCCTTTAGGTGTATTTATATAACTGATGTGCACATAGGGGCTGTAATGAACATCTACTCAAATAAATGTACATTTATACATACCAGGTGATCACTATTACCACAGTTATCTGGCTATACAAACAGTATACAGGCTTTATTTTAAAGAGAAACTTCTGGGTAATAAAACAAGAGGTCTTGGGGTCTCCTACATTGTTTTGATGACCTGTTACAAGTGCCTAGAGGCCCCCAGTCTGCTAACAGTGTGGGGATTTTATATTTATTTATTTTTTTACATATAGGTGCTTTCAAATTATACCCTAAAGACACCACCATTTGAAATGGTTTATCTTGGGGGTTTCCAGGACTTAAGGAAGCTGAGACTAAGGGGTTTAAATACTTACCCCCATCCACCTCCCTTAAATGGATACTGAAACCAATTTTTTTATTTCATGATTCAGATAGAGCATGCAATTTTAAGCAACTTTCTAATTTACTCCTATTATCAATTATTCTTCATTCTCTTGCTATCTTTATTTAAAAAAGCACCTAGGTAGCGCTTGTTAAATGCAGCCACCAACCATCAAGTGCTCTGCAGGATCTGAACCAAAAATGGGCCAACTTGTAAGCTTACATTCCTGCTTTTTCAAATAAAGATAGCAAGAGAATGAATAAAAATTAATAGGAGTAAATTAGAAAGTTGCTAAAATTGCATGCTCTGAATCATGATAGAAAAAATATTTTGGTTCAGCATCCCTTTAAGTAATAGGGAACTGCCTTTCACTTCCTGGTTTCTGGGGCTTGTTGACATCACCAAGCATGGGTGTGGTAACATCACCAGCATCCCCAGATTTTCCTAGCGATACAGGTCCACTGGACCACCAGGGTTTCGTGAGTGAGGGTGGAGGGCACAATTAACTCTGAAAGCACCCCCACACTTAAAATATTAGGCCCCATGATCTAAACTTCGCCAGATCAGATGTGGTTTTTCTCTCCGACCCTTGCAGTGACTTGCCCTGGAGGATTTATTGTAAAAAGGGGCAGTTTCCTATTGAAAGTAATAGGGTTTGCTGGAAAGGGAAACTTTGCTCAATAGAGTGGGGCGCTTTAAATTGTAAATTCAGCAGCCAATATAAATCACATTATGCTGCTTTCCACGTATATCATCTTACAATCACCTATATTTTCACATACATGCAATTTTCTATTACGGTTGTAAGCATTTTGAGTGTTTTGCCACCTTTTAGTTTGCAAGAAAAAAACTAAGCACTAGGCGTTCAATTTCCATACCTTCAAATTTATTGATTTATGATTTGAGATCCTGATGGAAAAACGGACCTTGAGACAGAAGGTCCGGCCTTAATGGAAGTGGCCAAGGTTGGCAACTGGACATCCAAACAAGATCCGCATACCAAAACCTGTGAGGCCATGCTGGAGCCACCAGCAACACAAACAATTGCTCCATGATGATTTTGGAGATCACTCTTGGAAGAAGAACTAGAGGCGGGAAAATATAAGCAGGTTGATAACACCAAGGAAGTGTCAACGCATCCACTGCTTCTGCCTGAGGATCCCTGGACCTGGACAGGTATCTGGGAAGTTTCTTGTTTAGATGAGAAGCCATTAGATCTATTTCTGGAAGACCCCACATTTGAACAACCTGAGAAAACACATCTGGATGGAGGGACCACTCCCCCCGGATGTAAAGTCTGGCGGCTAAGATAATTCGCTATTTGTCTATTCCTGGGATATGAAACGCAGAAATTAGTACTGGATTCCGCCCAAGCAAGTATCCGGGATACTTCTTTCATAGCTTGCGGACTCTGAGTCCCACCCTGATGATTGACATATGCCACAGTTGTGATATTGTCTGTCTGAAAACAAATGAATGGTTCTCTCCAACAGAGGCCAAATCTGAAGAGTTCCAAAATATTGATTGATAATCTCGCCTCTTGAGATTTCCAAACCCCTTGTGCTGTCAGAGATCCCCAAACAACTCCCCAACCTGAAATACTTTGTGCATCTGTTGTGATCACAGTCCAGGTTGGATGAACAAAAGAGGCCCCTAGAACTATACGATGGTGATCTAACCACCAAGATTTCAGAGATAGTCTCACATTGGGATTTAAGGATATTAATTGTGATATCCTTGTATAATCCCCGCACCATTGGTTCAGCATACAAAGCTGGAGAGGTCACATATGAAAACGAGCAAAGGGGATCGCGTCCAATGCTGCAGTCATGTGACCTAAAACTTCCATGCACATAGCTACTGAAGGGAATGACTGAGACTGAAGGTTCCGACAGGCTGAAACCAATTTTAAACGTCTCTTGTCTGTTAGAGACAGAGTCATGGACACTGAATCTATCTGGAAACCTAAAAAGGTGACCCTTGTCTGAGGAATCAAAGAACTTTTGAAGAAACAACACTAGTTGATTTATGTGAGATTCTGCAGAATTTAAAGACTGAGCTAGTACCAAGATATCATCCAAATAAGGAAACACTGCAATACCCTGTTCTCTGATTACAGAGAGTAGGGCACCGAGAATCTTTGAAAAGATTCTTGGAGCTGTCGCTAGGCCAAAAGGAAGAGCGACAAATTGGTAATGCTTGTCTAGCAAAGAGAATCTCAGAAACTGATAATGATCTGTATGAAACTGAATATGAAGATATGCATCCTGTAAGTCTATTGTGGACATATAATGCCCTTGCTGAACAAAAGGCAGAATAGTCCTTATAGTCACCATTTTGAAAGTTGGTGCTCTTACATAATGATTCAAAATTTTCAGATCCAGAACTGGTCTGAATGAATTTTCTTTCTTTGGGACAATGAATAGATTTTAATAAAACCCCAGACCCTGTTCCTGAAACGGAACCGGCATGATTACCCCTGAAAGCTCCAGGTCTGAAACACACTTCAGGACAGCCTGAGCCTTCACTGGATTTGCTGGGATGCGTGAGAGAAAATACCTTCTCACAGGAGGTCTTACTCTGAATCCTATTCGATACCCCTGAGAGACAATACTCAGAATCCATTGATTTTGGACAGAATTTGTCCAAACATCCTTAAAAAATCTTTATCTGCCCCCTACCAGCTGAGCTGGAATGAGGGCCACACCTTCATGCGGACTTGGGGGCTGGCTTTGGTTTCTTAAACAGCTTGGATTTATTCCAATTTGAAGAAGGTTTCCAATTGGAAACAGATTCCTTGGGGGAAGAATTAGGTTTCTGTTCTTTAATTTGTCGAAAGGAACGAAAACGGTTAGAAGCTTTAGATTTAGCCTTAGGTCTTTTATCCTGAGGCAAAAAAACTCCCTTCCCCCCAGTGACAGTTGAAATAATCTAATCCAACTGAGAACCAAATAACTCATTACCTTGGAAAAAAAGAGATAGCAATCTAGAATTAGAAGTCATGTCAGCATTCCAAGATTTAAGCCACAAAGCTCTTCTAGCTAAAATAGCTAAAAACATAGATTTAACATAAATTTTGATGATATCAAAAATGGCATCACAAATAAAATGAATAGCATGTTGAAGCAAACGAACAATGCTAGACAAATCAGAATCCAATTCTTGTTACACTAAATTTTCCAACCAAAAAGTTGATGCAGCTGCAACATCAGCCAAAGAAATTGCAGGCCTGAGAAGATGACCAGAATATAAATAGGCTTTCCTTAGATAAGATTCAAGTTTCCTATCGAAAGGATCTTTAAAGGAAGTACTTCATAGTCTTCATAGTAGGCTCATCTTCCTTACTTGTCGCTCTTCATCTGCTGCACCTCTCTGCCAATACCTTCACTGGCTTCCTCTTGCCTCTAGGATTAAACACAAAATCCTCACTCTGATATACAAAGCCCTCAACTGCACTGCTCCCCCGTACATTTCAGAACTTGTCTCCAGATACTCTCCCTCCCGTCCCCTTCGATCAGCTCAGGATCTCCTCCTCTCTTGTTACTTCCTGACATTCCCGTTTACAGGACTTCTCCAGACTGGCCCCCATCTTGTGGAACTCCCTGCCTCGCTCCACAAGACTCTCCCCTAGTTTTAACAGCTTCAAGCGCTCCCTAAAAACTTTACTATTCAGGGATGCATACAACCAACACTAACCTTTCCTAACTCCATTGCTTTCCCCTTGAACCCCTTAGAATGTAAGCCTATGAGCCCAGCTGTTTGCAGATCGCCTTCATAAGAGCCGACTACAACAGTGAAACTCTCGGCAGGGCCCTCTACCCACTTGATCCCTACAAAAGTTATCATGTATACCGACTATGTTTACAGCACTGCGGAATCTGTTGGCGCTCTACAAATACCTGAAAATAATAATAATCTTCCATAGGAATAGTAGTACGTTTAGCAAGAGTAGAGATAGCCCCACCAACTTTGGGATCTTTTCCCAAAACTCCAATGTAACTGCTGGCAAAGGATACCGTTTTTTAAACCTTGAAGAAGGAATAAAAGAAGTACCAGGCCTTTTCTATTCCTTAGAACTCATATCAGAAATAGCATCAGGAACTGGAAAAACCTCTGGAGTAACCACAGGTTATAATTAGAATTTAAACGTTTACTAGTTTTAATATCAAGAGGACTAGTTTCCTCAATATCCAATGTAATCAACACTTCTTTTAACAAAGAACTAATATACTCCATTTTAAATAAATAAGTAGATTTGTCAGTGTCAATATCTAAGGAAGGATCTTCTGAATCAGATAGATCCTCATTAGAGGAGGATAATTCAGTATGATGTCGGTCATTAGCAATTTCATCAACTTTATGAGAAGTTTTAAAAAGACCTTTTACGTTTATTAGAAGGCGGGATGGCAGACAAAGCCTTCTAAATAGAATCAGCAATAAAATCTTTTAAATTTACAGGTATATCTTGTACATTAGATGTTGAAGGAACAACAACAGGCAATGTGCTATTACTGATGGACACATTCTCTGCATGTAAAAGTTTATCATGACAACTATTACAAACCACAGCTGGAGATAAAATCTCCACAAGTTTACAACAAATGCACTAAGCTTTGGTCGAACTGTTATCAGGCACCAGGGTTCCAACAATAATTTCTGAGACAGGATCAGATTGAGACATCTTGCAAATGTAAGAGAAAAAAACAACATATAAAGCAAAATTACAAATGTCCTTATATGGCAGTTTCAGGAATGGGAAAATAATGCAAACAGCATAGCCCTCTGATAGAGATAAAAGGCAAGAGGCATATAGGAATGGGATTTTAAATAATGAAAATATTTAGTGTCACAACACAAACATAAAAAATAATTTTGCGCTAACAACATCCGGAAATGACACACTTGCGTCATTAACGATGCAATATTGTGAAAGGACTTGGCGTCGACTAAGACGTCTGAAATGACGAATTTACGTCATCGAACTTACGCATTTTGCACCCTCGCAAGTCTAATTTTGCCCGCAAATTTAAAATAACAGTCAATTGAAAAAAATCTATACCCCAGGTAAGAAAAAAATGTATTACTAAAAAAATGCATTTCCCAGATATGAAACTGACAGTCTGCAAAAGGAAATATACTTAAACCTGAATCATGGCAAATATAAGTACAATACATATATTTAGAACTTTATATAAATACATAAAGTGCCAAACCATAGCTGAGTTTCTTAAGTAATGAAAACATACTTACCAAAAGACACCGATCCACATATAGCAGATAGCCAAACCAGTACTGAAACGGTTATCAGTAGAGGTAATGGAATATGAGAGTATATCGTCGATCTGAAAAGGGAGGTAGGAGATGTATCTCTACGACCGATAACAGAGAACCTATGACAAAGATTTCCCACGAGGAAAACCATAAAATTCAATAGGTGATACTCCCTTCACATCCCTCTGGCATTCACTGTACTCTGAGAGGAATCTTCACCACCTCCATAGGAGGCAAAGTTTGTAAAACTGAATTGTGGGTGTGGTGAGGGGTGTATTTATAGGCATTTTGAGGTTTGGGAAACTTTTCCCCTCCTGGTAGGATTGTATATCCCATACGTCACTAGCTCATGGACTCTTGACAATTACATGAAAGAAAGTGAAGTTAAGAGGTTAAAATATATCAACGTTTGCATCTTTTCATTCTAAAGGGTAGAGGATTTATGTTCACACCCTTCTACAACAAGATTTGACAAATCCTGGGACCAAGGGAGCCATGGCTCCTAACTTTTGTATTTTACTTTGCATATAAGATACCATTGTCTGGCTAAAGGCAGAGCTCTCACCCACCCCCATTACAGACCATGTATGATTGTTATGGGTTGTCGGGGGTGCTCACTTTCCTGCTTGCAGAGTCTCCAAACAGAGAAAATATCCTAATTTTTAGGGACTGTCCCAGCATCACCCAAGACATGTCTGAATCCTTCATCAACACCCACATCATGCACAGCCAGGTCATGCCACGCCCACTGTCCACCCATCACAGCTCTACCCACAAAAACCCAGACATACCTGTCCCAGAAAACCTCTGGGAAATCTTGGGAGATATGAAAATGTGAAGGTGGCTCCTCAATATCCTAGCAGACTACAAAGAGTCAAAAACATTTCTCAGCCCCAATTTACATGATAAATGGCCATAGCTATAACAAAGTTAATGCATAATTAAGTAAATGCCCACACAAAAAACCTCTTTTGTTTTTTATTGCGTGCAAAAAATAAAATAAAAATGAATGTATGTTCCTGCACAAAAAAAAATATTTTTTTTTTTACGCTTGTGATATGTTACTGTCCACCAACACAACTATGGAAGTTGATATCAGCCGCTAGAAGGGTGTGTCAATCAACCCGATCATATGCGATCAGACGGATTGATGTCCGCCGCCTCAGAGGAGGCATACGAGTTAAGGAGCAGTGGTCTTAAGACCGCTGCTTCCTAAAGGGACAGCCTACACCAAAATGTTTCTTATTAAAAAGATAGATAATCCCTTTATTACCCATTCCCCGTTTTTGCATAACCAACACAGTTATATTAACCCCTTAACGACCGAGGACGTGCAGGGTACGTCCTAAAAAAAAAGGCAGTTAACGCCTGAGGACGTACCCTGCACGTCCTCGGTGTGGAAAGCAGCAGGAATCGATCCTGCTCGCTTCCAGCTGCTTTCCAGTTATTGCAGTGATGCCTCGATATGGAGGCATCCTGCAATAACCATTTTAAGCCATCCGGTGCAGAGAGAGCCACTCTGTGGCCCTCTCTGCACCGGAGATCGGTGGCTCATTGCGTTGGTGGGTGGGAGCCGGACCGGGAGGCGGCCATCGATGGCCCTGGTGATGTGGAGGGGGGCGGGATCGTGGGCGGGGATGGCCGGGGGCGCGCACGGGAGGGCGGGGGCGGGCGCGTGCACGGGGAGGGAGCGGGTGGGAACCGCTACACTACAGAAAATGCTACAATAAAAGTGCCTAAAACAAAAAACAAACTAACGATCTGCAAGGTGGTGGGGGTTAGTCTGTGTGGGGGGGAAGCTACACTACAGAAAAAAAAAATAAAACCAAATAAAGCACTTTTTTTTGCAAACTGGGTACTGGCAGACAGCTGCCAGTACCCAAGATGGCCCCCAATAAGGCAGAGGGGAGGGTTAGAGAGTGGTTTTGGGGGGATCAGGGAGGTTGGGGGCTAAGGGGGGATCCTACACAGTAGCATATGTAAATATGCTAAAAAAAAATATTATTTTTTTTTAAAACCCTTTTATTTTAGTACTGGCAGACTTTCTGCCAGTACTTAAGATGGCGGGGACAATTGTGGGGTGGGGGAGGGAAGGGAGCTGTTTGGGAGGGATCAGGGGGTGGGATGTGTCAGGTGGGAGGCTGATCTCTACACTAAAGCTAAAATTAACCCTGCAAGCTCCCTACAAACTCCCTAATTAACCACTTCACTGCTAGCCATAATACACGTGTGAGGCGCAGCAGGATTTAGCGGCCTTCTAATTACCAGAAAGCAATGCCAAAGCCATATATGGCTGCTATTTCTGAACAAAGGGGATCCCAGAGAAGGATTTACAACCATTTGTGCCATAATTGCACAAGCTGTTTGTAAATGATTTCAGTGAGAAACCTAAAATTGTGAAAAATTTAACTTTTTTTAATTTGATCGCATTTGGCAGTGAAATGGTGGCATGAAATATACCAAAATGTGCCTAGATCAATACTTGGGGTTGTCTACTACACTGCACTAAAGCTAAAATTAACCCTAAGCTCCCTAATTAACCCCTTAACTGCTGGGCATAATACACTTGTGGTGCGCAGTGGAATTTAGCGGCCTTCTAATTACCAAAAAGCAACGCCAAAGCCATATATGTCTGCTATTTCTGAACAAAGGGGATCCCAGAGAAGAATTTAAAATAATTTATGCCATAATTGCACAAGTTGTTTGTAAATAATTTCAATGAGAAACCGAAAGTTTGTGAAAAAATGTATGAAAAAGTGAACAATTTTTTGTACCGCATTTGGCGGTGAAATGGTGGTATGAAATATACCAAAATTGGCCTAGATCAATACTTTTGGATGTCTACTAAAAAAAAAAATATATACATGTCAATGGATATTCAGGGATTCCTGAAAGATATTAGTGTTCTAATGTAACTAGCGCTAATTTTGGAAAAAAGTGGTTTGGAAATAGCAAAGTGCTACTTGTATTTATGGCCCTATAACTTGCAAAAAAAGCAAAGAACATGTAAACATTAGCATGGGTGTTTTTTGGTGGTTGTAGATATGTAACAGATTTTGGGGGTCAAAGTTAGAAAAAGTGTGTTTTTTTCAATTTTTCCTCATATTTTATATATTTTTTTATAGTAAATTATAAGATATGATGAAAATAATGGTATCTTTAGAAAGTCCATTTAGTGGCGAGAATAACGGTATATAATATGTGTGGGTACAGTAAATGAGTAAGAAGAAAATTACAACTAAACACAAACACCGCAAAAATGTAAAAATAGCCTTGGTCCCAAACGGACAGAAAATGGAAAAGTGCTGTGGTCATTAAGGGGTTAATATACTTTTTACCTCTGTGATTGCCTTGTATCTAAGCCTCTGCAGAGAGCCTCCTTATCTAAGTGCTATTGACAGACATGCAGTGTAGTCAATCAGTGAAGACTCCTAAATAACTTCACGGGAGTGAGCACAATGTTGTATCTGTTCGGTCTATAATCATTTAACATTTAAATTGTAAAAGGCATTTATCATTCAAATTTGGTTTCAGACAAACCTATTATATTGTTAATAGACTAAAAAAAAATATATTAAACATAATTTTTTTTTATTTTTTATAAATCTCTAAAATCTCTCAGCTACACAAAATAAATAAGCTGTATTACATATAACAAAATGAATGCAGGAAATCCTGTGATTTTCTGTAACTGCACAAAGTAACTTGATAGACTGCAGATATAGAGGCCCATTTATCAAGCTCCGAATGGAGCTTGAGGGCCCGTGTTTCTGGCGAGCCTTCAGACTTCGGGCTGCTCCATAACCCTGTCCGCCTGCTCTGAGCAGGCGGACAGGAATAGTCACAATTCAACCCGATCAAGTACAATCGGGTTGATTAACCCTCCCTGCTGGTGGCCCATTGGCCGAGAGTCTGCAGGGGGCGGCGTTGCACCAGCAGCTCGTGAGCTGCTGGTGCAATGCTGAATACGGAGAGCGTATTGCTCTCCGCATTCAGTGAGGTCTTGCGTACCTGATCTGCACTGTTGGATCAGGTCCGCAAGACCTTTCATAAATAGGCCTCAGAGCGATAAATGTCAATGTCATGATCATCAGAAGTCATTGTCACAATCATATTATTATAGATAAATGAGTATTTGAGACAATCTAATACGACACAAGATGACTTACCTGAAAACTGCAAGGCTAAGTGACCATAAGACAAGAGGCTTCCTTAACTCAAACTTTTCTCGTTGTTTCATTAAGTGCCGACCACCAAATATGAAGGCAGCATATAATGCAGAGAACAAAAATGATTTCTTCCTGAAGAGATAAAAAGAATATGATTACCATCATTTATATGGGAGATGGTGCTGTTAAATATTACAGCATATATAAAAAAGTATAGTCAGGGACCACCATTTAAAGGGACATTCTAGTGCAAAAATGAAATGGTCTATTTTATTTGGTGCATTGTGAGATTCCTTTCAAAAGGGTTAAATATGCAGTCACAGTTGTATTCTTAGAACACGCCATTCCATATACGAATATAGCTGTAAATGGAGAATAGTCATGTATAGCTTCTCATTTATACAGCAGTTGTATTCTTCTCTCAAGTGGCACATCAGCACTTACTTTGAATCTGTAGTTAACACTTTTGCAAGAGTTAAACACATAACAAAAGAAATTAGTTTGTTTAAAAGTGTTGAAGTGAAATAGAGGGTGTATCTTTAATTTGTATAAATAATTAGATTGGCAATTTAATCTGGTATTGAACAAATGTATACATTCTCTCTTTTGCTGATATCAGGGATTATTCATGGTAGTGTGGAGCAAACAACTGCAATAAAACCAATGAAACTATTGAAAGAGAGCTTTACATAAAGGCATTTGTCATAACACCTGGACACATCTGGGAAGCCAATGGCCCAAAACTCCAAAGTCTTTACTTATGGTTCACAAATGTTATGCTGTTCTATATAAATTATTAGGACCTGCTACACATTTAGTGCCTATGAAATTGTGATTTTATCAACATTTTGTAATGACTGAACCCTTATTACAATGTGGAACACGTACTAACAAATAGTACTAATAACAAAAATGTATCACATCAAACAATTATTGTAGGTGAACTAATTAAAGGGACAGTAAACCTACCAAATAATATTATAGAATTCTGCACATACTGCAGAATTATATAACATTAGCTTAGAGCCAGCATTCTAAAGCAAAGGACTGCAGAGAATTGCATTTTACAGAATGCCGCTCCTGGCTCTACTGAGCGGGGTTTTTTTTTTTTCTCCTAAGCGCATCGCGGACACACTGTCTAGTCACAGCCGGCCCATTCGAGCTATTAAACTCAATGTAGCTCGCTCCTGCTCTTGTTTTGTAGCGGCGTTCTGTAAAATTCAATTTTTTGTAGTACAATATCTCTGCAGTCCTTTGCTTTAGAAAGCTGGCACTAAGCTAATGTTATATAATTCTGCACTATCTGCAGAATTATATAACATTATTTGGTAGGTTTACTCGCCCTTTAAGTTTAACCCCTTAACGACCAAGGACGTACGCCACACGTCCTCAAAAAAAAGACAGTTAATGACCGAGGACGTGTGGCGTACGTCCTTGGTCTGGAAAGCAGCTGGAAGCGATCCTGCTCGCTTCCAGCTGCTTTCCGGTTATTGCAGTGATGCCTCGATATGGAGGCATCCTGCAATAACCCCCCTTGGCCATCCGATGCAGAGAGAGCCACTCTGTGGCCCTCTCTGCACCGGACATCGGTGGCCGGTATCGTTGGTGGGTGGGAGCTTACGTGGGAGGCGGGTGGGCGGCCATCGGTGCTCAGTGTGGAGTGGAGGGGGGCGGGATCGGGGGCGGGAGCTACGGGGCGCGCACGGGAGCGAGCGCGTGCACGGGGGGTGGTGGGCGGGCGCGTGCACGGGGCGGGAGCGGGTGGGAACCGCTACACTACAGAAAAAAAAGGTTAAAAATTAAAAACACAATTACTGTAAAATATCATCTAAGGGACCTGGAAGGGGTTGGGGGTTGGTCTCGGTGGGGGGGGGGGGGGAAGCTACACTACAGAAAAGGGAATTTTTTTTAAAAAAAAGGCACATTTTGTTACAAAACTGGGTACTGGCAGACAGCTGCCAGTACCCAAGATGGCACCCATTATTGTAGAGGGGAAGGGTTAGAGAGCAGTTTGGTGGGGGATCAGTGAGGTTGGGGTCTAAGGGGGGGATCCTACACATCAGCATATGTAAATATGCTTTTTTTTTTCTTTTTTTTTTAAAAAAAAAGGGCCAAATACCTTTTATTTTAGTACTGGCAGAGTTTCTGCCAGTACTTAAGATGGCGGGGACAATTGTGGGGTGGGGGAGGGAAGAGAGCTGTTTGGGAGGGATCAGGGGGTCTGATGTTTCAGGTGGGAGGTTGAGCTCTACACTAAAGCTAAAATTAACCCTGCAAGCTCCCTACAAGCTACATAATTAACCCCTTCACTGCTAGCCATAATACACGTGTGATGCGCAGCGGCATTTAGAGGCCTTCTAATTACCAAAAAGCAATGCCAAAGCCATATATGTCTGCTATTTCTGAACAAAGGGGATCCCAGAGAAACATTTACAACCATTTGTGCCATAATTGCAGAAGCTGTTTGTAAATAATTTCAGTGAGAAACCTAAAATTGAGAAAAAATAAACTTTTTTTTAATTTGATCGCATTTGGCGGTGAAATGGTGGCATGAAATATACCAAAATTGGCCTAGATCAATACTTGGGGTTGTCTACTACACTACACTAAAGCTAAAACTACCCCAAAAAGCTCCCTACATGCTCCCTAATTAATCACTGCTGGGCATAATACACGTGTGGTGCGCAGTGGCATTTAGCGGCCTTCTAATTACCAAAAAGCAACACCAAAGTCATATATGTCTGCTATTTCTGAACAAAGGGGATCCCAGAGAAGAATTTACAACCATTTATGCCATAATTGCACAAGCTGTTTGTAAATAATTTAAGTTAGAAACCAAAAGTTTGTGAAAAAAGTTAGAAAAAGTGTGTTTTTTTCCATTTTTTCCTCATATTTTATAAAATTTTTTATAGTAAATTATAAGATATGATGAAAATAATGGTATCTTTAGAAAGTCCATTTAATGGCGAGAAAAACGATATATAATATGTGTGGGTACAGTAAATGAGTAAGAGGAAAATTACAGCTAAACACAAACACTGCAGAAATGTAAAAATAGCCTTGGTCCCAAACGGACAGAAAATGGAAAAGTGCTGTGGTCATTAAGGGGTTAATATAATAAATAAAAAAAAAATGACACAAGAATAGTAACATAGTAGATAAGGTTGAAAAAAGACAAAAGTCCATCGAGATCAACCTATACAAATATAACTCACCAAAGTCTTTTTCATAAAAGATGCTGATACAGATGATAACACAGTATATTACTCTCACACTGTGAAGAGCTACCGTGTTCTCAATAGAGAAATCCTGTGTAATGATGTCAGCATTTTTTAGTACGTTATAGCTGATAAAGCAAAGAAAAAAATAAATAAAAACAAAATACATGTTCCTTAGAAACATCTAACACACAGTTCTAATTGTACAAAATAAATGTATGCCCAAATACAACTATAAAGCAACCTATAAAGAAGCATAATACAAGGGGATCTTCAGCCTCAGCATAAATAGTATATAATATTTGGTACACATCTATTATTTAAAAACGAAGGCATAATTTTATTCTTTATGGGCATTAATTGTAATGATGTATCCGTGTTACTTACTGCACATGTTGGATGAGAGTGAGAGAAAGTGAGATAGAGTGAGTGAGAGTGAGTGAGTATTAGTGAGAGTGAGATAGAGAGAATAAGAGAGAGAGAGAGATGGCACTCACTGGATTTCCAAAGCTGATCCAGACTCTGTCTGAAGAAGGGGTGAAAACCACGAAAACGTGACACTTTTGAATTGCAAAATAAAACTTTTGAAAGTCCAGTGAGTGCCAGTCATCTCTGCTACATTAAAACTAAATATATATATATATATATATATATATATATATATATATATAATATATATATAAGTTTGAGAAAGATTTCAGATCCAAGGCGAAGTGTTAAAAGCAAAAAGTCTTTTATTAGATCCATGTATGGTAAAAACACATGGGAGTACCAAAGCACATAAAAGATCAACACACAAAAACATAGGCTGACATGTTTCGGCCTGATGCCGTAGTCGTAGCTGGAATAATACAAGCGTGTGAAACATTTGAAGGGACATCTGCTTAGTGATAGGCCACTGTTGACCAATCATAGACCTTCATTTTAAGTGCATAAATCAAACTGTTAACCCGTTAATTACCAGTATAGTACACAATATACACAGAGTTTTCTTATTTGTAAAATACATTTCTAAATGCTGATTACTCATTGTAAATTCTAATAGATGAACATAATGAATATATATATATATATATATATATATATATATATATATATATATACACACATACATAACACCTACACACACACACATAAACATAAATACAATACCAGTAATTTACAAATAAATTAATATTTTGTGAGTATACTGCATGAATATTTTTTCTATACATCAAAATATGATTGCATTTAGTAACCATTTTTAACATTTTAATTGGGAAAAGATAATGATGACCCACATGTGAAAATGTGAAGTTTAAATGCCTTTTTGAAAAACGTGCAGTGTCAGATTCTTGGCCGTACTCTTTGTCCAGCTGATTAGACACTTGGCAACAGCACTGCTAACTGAAGTGTTGATTAGGATGTGTGTTGAAGTGTTAACAGCTGTACTCATGGTTTATGACTAAGAAAACAAGTTAATTTCAAGTAGGACAATGCTGAGGGCAAGTAAATATGACATAGTTGTATCTGATGAGAAAAGTGATGTTATAATCCTTGATGACAACATACATATGTAACAATGTCCTCATGCAGTACATTCCAATGCTGTTACTTTGGAATTACCCAGCTAATATTAATATGCATTTAGCTACAATGATAAAATGTTATTTTTCATAATTTTTATACTTTATGGCAAATGTTTACATACAGTATGTCAGGGCTCGACAACATCTGGGAGCCAGGGAGACCTATATCCTACAATTGTACCTCTGGGGATTTGTTAAATTATTCTACCAATATCCAGCTAGAAAAGAAAAAAAAAACCACTGGCTATTAAGTTGCCTACCTGACACATTAGTTTCAAATACATTTCGTAAGGTGTAAAGATTATATTTTTAATTGATAAAAACAAACAAAAACAAAAAAACTGTCACATATTTTCAACTGGAATGGAAAATATTCCATCTAAATTCAGAGTCATAACATAATTTACTTAAAGGGATACTAAACCCAATTGTTTTTCTTCAATGATTCACACAGAACATGCAATTTTAAGCAACTTTCTAATTTACTCCTATGATACATTTTTCTTTGTTCTCTTGCTATCTTCATTTGAAATGCAGAAATTCAAAGCTTAGGAGCCAGCCCATTTTAGGTTTAGCCCCCTGGATAGCGCTTGCTTATTGGTGGCTACATTTAGCCACCAATCAGCAGTGAGGAATACATTAATGTGGGTTTACATGAATAGCTTATGAACACAACTACAGATATTGGTATTAGACAGTTGAAATCAAACTAAAATAAGTCAATATAATCAATTGAAATCAGTGCTTATCCTTAGATATAAGGAAGGGAATTCCAGGGATGTGTGGTTCTTGCTTCCCCTGTGGACACCCATGAATGTGTTTTTAGTATATTCTCTGTAATGTCAGAATGTACCATTTATTCCATCAGAACCTCACTTTTTGTGCATAAACAATTAACATACAAAATGTGTGTTATCCTTACCACTTTAATCAGACTTGTTCTAAACTAGATTGTGATTATAATACAGTAATTAAAATCAGTGAGATTACTGAATTTACAGAATACACAAAAATACACAATAGCACTTAAGTTCATATAAAGAAATATCATAGTACAAACTATATCATATAATTATCATTATGGTTACATTTGATTGGATATTGCCTTATGAGAGGAGCAGGTCCAGCGACCCGATTGGTGGATAGTAGGTTTATTAGAACTCTGACTGATATGTGATATTTATGCCAGATGAAACAGCTTGAACGCCAAGAAACGCATTGCCTGTAAATAGGGTTTAATTCTTTCATTGGATTTAATGGTTTACAGTGATATTATTTGATACACACAAGGAGGCATCTTCTTCCTTTGTTTATTTCTATAATAATAATACATAATAGCAGATGCATAACTCCTGAACCAATTTCTCTGGTGCTAGTAAACAAAGGACAACGTTTCTCTTATTAAAAGGCCATAATAGTCGAAAGATGACATACTAGCAACCCTGCAGTACTTTGTGTTAATAACCCCCACAAAGGGGTTAAACACACAGTAAAAGTACAGCTTGGGACGCGCAGATCCCCTGATGGAAAACTGACGGAAACTGCAGCTGATCCAATCAGCAGTGCAAGTTACACAGCTGGCTTGTGCAATCAAAGACAGTTTCTAATGAATTAGTGCATGCAATTATTCAACAATTATGGCCCTTTAAAAGTAACATTTAACAGCTTGTTATAACAAAATGTTTTGTCAGTTTCATTTACTTAAATTATATAAATACCGATGTTGTAGAACATCTTTCTAAATGCATCACTCACAGAGTAAAAAGTAACTACTAAATCCTTTCTAAAAATCCCTAAGGGGTCGATTTATGAAGCTGTGACGGACAGGGGTGCACATACGCGCCTCTGGCGGGCTGAATTCCGCTGTCGGACAAAACAGAAGAGATTGAAATTCGCCACCTAAGATTAGGGAAGCAGCGGTAGGGGGAGTCGTAGGGGGGCGAAGGCTGGTGAAAGCCTTTGATAAATCAACCCATAAATACATTGTATACTGTAAATAGCAATAATAAATCTAACATATTTTTTGTAAACCAAGGTTTACCATCTAAACCACCTTTAGCTGCATATAGTTTGTTTGCTTAATATCCTTCTGAAATAATGACTTTATTTTGTTGCATAGTATGTGTTATATCACACTGATACATAGTGTTCATTTTATTAGAAAATAGGTTTGCTGATAATTGTGCTAAAAACGGTATAATCCCAACTGTTGCCTGTTCTATTGCTATGTTTTCAAAGTTATTATTCTCTCA
The DNA here is from genome assembly GCF_027579735.1 of Bombina bombina. NCBI lineage: Eukaryota > Metazoa > Chordata > Amphibia > Anura > Bombinatoridae > Bombina > Bombina bombina. Next base: position 998,796,217 of record NC_069500.1, on the reverse strand, counting down.
CTATCTGCTATAAATTGTATGTTCAACTATACTTTATGCTGGGGTATATACACTAGTAATTTAAGCTCTGGGCCTATGACAAGGAAAATAATTATTCCAGAGAACAAAAATGAGCCTGTTACAATTTGACATATTGTAAAGAAGCATACACGCATACTTGTTCCTGCACATAATGTGCAGAACTCTCCTTCAGATACCTGCAGTAAAACCTAAGTTCCAAAATGGTGGCACCCATAATTAGAGGGAGATGCATGAAATGTATTTGATGCTTAATGTCGCTTTAAATACAGTCAGCTCACCCTTTAGTCAAGAACCTCATCATATGGACTCCATCAGTCTCGGGTTATTTTAATCTACCACCTAAAGTGTGGTGGAGAGGTCAAGGAATTGTGGTCATAAGACCGCTGCTTCTTAACTATTGGTCGCAGGCTCGCTTGTGCACTACAAGGGCTTTGAAGCTCTGCAGCTTGAAAAAATGGAGCCAACAACTACCCTGTAATCTCTGTATAGAGTTTTCTAGCCCTTCTGTATGAACTTTTATTGCCATGTATAATCTTTATTTATTGCATCCCATCATCATATATATAAAAGTAAATAATAGAACATTACAAGCAAACACCAATAATAATTAGATTAAAAACTCTCAATATCGTCAATACTTCTAGATTCTGTGAAAAGGTATAAAAAACACTCACCTAGATTTAGAGTTTTGCGGCCAAAGGGGTGCGTTAGCTACGCGTGTTTTTTTTTTCCCCCGCACCTTTTAAATAACGCTGGTATTTAGAGTTCTCTGAAGGGCTGCGTTAGGCTCCAAAAAGGGAGCGTATAGCATAATTTACCGCCACTTCAACTTTCAATACCAGCGTTGCTTACGGTAGCGGCCAGCTTGAAAAATGTGCTTGTGCACGATTTCCCCATAGGAAACAATGGGGCAGTTTGAGCTGAAAAAAAACTAACACCTGCAAAAAAGCAGCGTTCAGCTCCTAACGCAGCCCCATTGTTTCCTATGGGGAAACACTTCCTAAGTCTGCACCTAACACCCTAACATGAACCCCGAGTCTAAACACCCCTAACCTTACACTTATTAACCCCTAATCTGCCGCCTCCGCTATCGCTGACCCCTGCATATTATTATTAACCCCTAATCTTCCACTCCGGACACCGCCGCCACCTACGTTATCCCTATCAACCCCTAATCTGCTGCACCTAACACCGCCGACCCCTATATTATATTTATTAACCCCTAATCTGCCCCCCCCCCAACGTCGCCGCTACCTTACCTACACTTATTAACCCCTAATCTGCCGACCGGACCTCGCCGCTACTCTAATAAATGTATTAACCCCTAAAGCCAAGTCTAACCCTAACACCCCTCTAAGTTAAATATAATTTAAATCTAACGAAATAAATTATTTCTTATTAAATAAATGAATCCTATTTAAAGCTAAATACTTACCTGTAAAATAAACCCTAATATAGCTACAATATAACGAATAATTATATTGTAGATATTTTAGGATTTATATTTATTTTACAGGCAACTTTGTATTTATTTTAACTAGGTACAATAGCTATTAAATAGTTAATAACTATTTAATAGCTACCTAGTTAAAATAAGTACAAAATTACCTGTAAAATAAATCCTAACCTAAGTTACAATTAAACCTAACACTACACTATCAATAAATTAATTAACTAAACTAACTACAATTACGTACAATTAAATCAACTAAACTAAATTACAAAAAAAAAACAAACACTAAATTACAAAAAATAAAAAAAGATTACAAGAATTTTAAACTAATTACACCTACTCTAAGCCCCCTAAAAAAATAACAAAGCCCCCCAAAATAAAAAAATGCCCTACCCTATTCTAAAATAAAAAGTTAACAGCTCTATTACCTTACCAGCCCTTAAAATGGCTTTTTGCGGGGCATGCTCCAAAGAAATCAGCTCTTTTGCCTGTAAAAAAAAAAACATACAATACCCCCCCCCAACATTGCAACCCAACACCCACATACCCCTAATCTAACCCACCCAACCCCCCTTAAAAAAACCTAACACTAAGCCCCTGAAGATCTCCCTACCTTGTATTCACCCAGCCGGGTATCACCGATCCGTCCAGAAGAGGGTCCGAAGTCTTCATCCTATCCAGCAAGATGATGTCCTCCAGAGGGTCCAAAGTCTTCATCCTATCCGGCAAGAAGAGGTCCTCCAGAGGGTCCAAAGTCTTCATCCAGGTGGCATCTTCTATCTTCTTCCATCCGGAGCGGGTCCATCTTGAAGCAGCCGGCGCGGATCTATCCTCTTCTAACGACGTCCTAAGTCCGAATGAAGGTTCCTTTAAATGACGTCATCCAAGATGGCGTCCCTCGAATTCCGATTGGCTGATAGGATTCTATCAGCCAATCGGAATTAAGGTAGGAAAAATCTGATTGGCTGATTTAAATTATATTTAACTTAGGGGGGTGTTAGGGTTAGGGTTAGACTTAGCTTTAGGGGTTAATACATTTATTATAGTGGTGGCGAGGTCTGGTCGGCAAATTAGGGGTTAATAAGTGTAGGTAAGGTAGCGGCGACATTGGGGGGGGGCAGATTAGGGGTTAATAAATATTATGTAGGTGTTGGCGATATTAGGGGCAGCAGAAAAGGGGTACATAGGGATAATGTAGGTGGCGGCGGTGTGCGGTCGGCAGGTTAGGGGTTACAAAATTTTATTAGAGTGGCGCCGATGTGAGGGGGCCTCGGTTTAGGGGTACATAGGTAGTTTATGGGTGTTAGTGTACTTTAGAGCACAGTAGTTAAGAGCTTTATGAACCGGCGTTAGCCCATAAAGCTCTTAACTCCTGACTTTTTTCTTTGGCTGGAGTTTTGTCATTAGAGTTCTAATGCTCACTTCAGCCAAGACTTTAAATACCGGTGTTAGGAAGATCCCATTGAAAAGATAGGATACGCAATTGGCGTAAGGGGATCTGCGGTATGGAAAAGTCGCGGCTGGAAAGTGAGCGCTAGACCCTTTCCTGACTGACTCTAAATACCAGCGGGCGGCCAAAACCAGCGTTAGGACCCCTTAACGCTGGTTTTGACGACTAGCGCAGAACTCTATATCTAGGCGACTATTTTTTCCCCCATAACATGTGAATATTCAAATGTATATTGAAGATCAGCAATAGGTGCCAGTAGCATTGCCAGCTATCATTAACAAAAATACTGGACAACCAGGCAATGATCAGGGAAGAGTGGAAGATGGGGTCTTGTTCACATTTAAGATCAGGTCTTATAGCCCTGTGGCTATTGCCAGTCTTATGCCCACATCAAATCTAAGATCAACCCACCTTGTTTGCAGCTCCTAACAGTTGTAAAATAACCTTAGAGCTTATATTACACCCATGGCTCAAAGCTCAAAAACTACTTGTTCATACCAGAACTTGGATCATACCAGACTCCAGAGGCGTATCTAGGGTATCTGAAACTTGAAGAGAATAGTACTGGCTGTGACTATTCAAAGATGGCCGCCATCAGTAATCTGTGCCAATGTGCATGCGTGCAATTGCAGTGCAACCTCATCCACATATGACAGTGGCCATGATGGTTACAGTCATGTTTAAAACAGAAACCTATGTTTTTATATAGCCCAGTGAATCATCAGGCAGGCCCTTGTACATTATATGCAGACTACAGACCACCCCTGATATACCTCCCATAGTTGTATTGGTGGTCAGGGACAAGTTACCACAAATCTGACAAGAATTTTTTTTTTTTTCACAACAGGAACAGAATTTCTAAACTACACTAAACTAAACTACATTTAGACATTTTTTTTTTTAAAAAAAGCAAAAACTTTTTGAATATGGATTATAGAAAAAAATGCTATAAAAAAGCTACATTGTACTCGAACTTGCTTTACAATACTTTTACGTACCCCCATGAAGAATCTTGTTTTGTTCTGCACGTTCAGATTTTGTCAATATAACAACACAAAACACAACTTTTGTGCCCTTTCTGCTCTAAAGGGATTAATAAACAAATATAAATTAATCAATGAAACAGTAGCTTGACTACTAAACAATTATTTTACCCTGAATTACACCACAGGTTTTATGCAAACAATTTTCGTGGTCTAATTAAGCTACACTGGCAGTATTTCTTTAGGAAAGAACAGATTTAAAGGCTAATGAGTGAAAAAGGTCAACAAAGGTTAAAAGAATAACACTGAATAAAAAGTTTGTCTTTCCCCTTCTTGATGAAAAGGTCATTATGCAAAGACCTGAAAAGAGCAACAGATCATTTATCCACAAACAGTAGTTATGCATTCAGTTCTAGAAATATGATAATGATAATGTTCTCACACAAGAAAAAGAAAGACATCTTTTGTATATATCTATTGTACATATGGAATAAATGATTAAAATATGCTTAAAATGTTGACATAAAAAAGTAGACGAGTGCACAAGTCATCTGTGTGACAGAATCTAACTGGCTCATAAGGAAACCTTTTTAGGGACATTAAATAGTAGTGCTAGATAGAATTATGTATTCAAAGCACGGATTAGCCTGAAATAATATGCACATGTATTTTTAAGGCATAATAGTTGTTTAAAGGCCAGTGTACATATGTGTTAGATTGCAATTTATATATTAGTCTAGTAATGAAATAACAACAAAAGCCACTTAAAGGGACAGTATACACCAATTTTCATATAACTGCATGTAATAGACACTACTATAAAGAATAAGATGCACAGATACTGATATAAAAATCCAGTATAAAACTGTTTAAAAACTTACATAGAAGATCTCAGTTTAGCTCTGTTAAAAAAGGTAGTTGGAAAGCCCACTGCAAGTGGGAAATAAGAGTTCCCCCCCCCCTTCTTTTGCATATGAAAAGACCCTTTACACAAACAGGAGCAAGCTGGAGTAGGTATCTGACGGTATTCTCATAAAACTTTGGGGCTTGGTTAGGAGTCAGAAAATCAAACAATGTTATTTTAAAATAAGCAAAACTATACATTTAAAAAACAAACAAACACTTTATGGGCTATATAAATAGGTCATCTACAAAACATTTATGCAAAGAAAAAATGTGTATAATGTCCCTTTAAAGCATTATCAAACATGAAATATTTTTTTTTTTAATTTGACCTCCAACTTTATAGCTCTGGTGCATGCGCTGTGAAATCCTGGCGCGCCCTCAGAAGAGGGCTGAGCAAAGCTCCTATAGTAACAAGTCCCAAAGCAACATATAAATTCTTTTAAATATTAAAAATAAAAAGTGTAAAGTTTGTTTCCATAAAGCAATGGGCGCTGCCATGTTGTAACCTAAAATTCCATAATAAACTACCCTAATTTATACACCATTAAATTATATATTCAATTTTAATTGACTCGCTTAGTTTTTTTTTATGAGTATCCACTACTAGTCCACTACTATAAATCATGAAATAATTACATAAGTGCAACGGTGTAAAAAATAAAAATAAAAAAATCAATGAGTGAAATATCCTAAGTAGAAAATGAAGAACAACAATCTAACAATCCAATACAAAATTGAAACAGACTATAACACAATACAAAATTGGCTATAGCAGAGAACATTTTTTATGCAATGTATAACACCGTTAAAAACATTCTTGTAAAATTGCTGCCATATAGTGCTCCAAACAAGTGCATGCTCCTGAGCATACAAACCTGCATTGCTGTTCTTTCAGCAAATGATACTAAGAGAATTAAGTAAATTTGAAAAGTAAATTGGAAAACATTTATTTTTTTCTAATTGTACTTTCTATTCGAATCATGAAAAAAAATGGGATTTCAGGTCCATTTAATACAAGAGATAGATAAACTTATGACATTGTAGTCTGAGCAGAAAATCAAAAAAGGAAAGAGAACACCTGTTTGTGGGGCACAGAGTAAGATTTGCCAAATCTTGTTAATCCAAATAGTCATACATCCAAAGCACTCCAGCCACCAGAAGAAATCTTTGTTTAAAAGACCTTAATTTTCATTAGTTGGGTCCAAAAGTTTACAGGAACAACGTTTTGAACCTACAATAGGCTCTGGTACCTGACTAAGAGCCTATTGTAGGTTCAAAACATTGTTCCTGTAAACTTTTGGACCCAACTAATGAAAAACAGAATTTATGCTTACCTGATAAATTACTTTCTCCAACGGTGTGTCCGGTCCACGGCGTCATCCTTACTTGTGGGATATTCTCTTCCCCAACAGGAAATGGCAAAGAGCCCAGCAAAGCTGGTCACATGATCCCTCCTAGGCTCCGCCTTCCCCAGTCATTCGACCGACGTAAAGGAGGAATATGCATAGGAGAAATCATATGATACCGTGGTGACTGTAGTTAGAGAAAATAATTCATCAGACCTGATTAAAAAACCAGGGCGGGCCGTGGACCGGACACACCGTTGGAGAAAGTAATTTATCAGGTAAGCATAAATTCTGTTTTCTCCAACATAGGTGTGTCCGGTCCACGGCGTCATCCTTACTTGTGGGAACCAATACCAAAGCTTTAGGACACGGATGATGGGAGGGAGCAAATCAGGTCACCTAGATGGAAGGCACCACGGCTTGCAAAACCTTTCTCCCAAAAATAGCCTCAGAAGAAGCAAAAGTATCAAATTTGTAAAATTTGGTAAAAGTGTGCAGTGAAGACCAAGTCGCTGCCTTACATATCTGATCAACAGAAGCCTCGTTCTTGAAGGCCCATGTGGAAGCCACAGCCCTAGTGGAATGAGCTGTGATTCTTTCAGGAGGCTGCCGTCCGGCAGTCTCATAAGCCAATCGGATGATGCTTTTAAGCCAAAAGGAGAGAGAGGTAGAAGTTGCTTTTTGACCTCTCCTTTTACCAGAATAAACAACAAACAAGGAAGATGTTTGTCTGAAATCCTTTGTAGCCTCTAAATAGAATTTTAGAGCACGAACTACATCCAAATTGTGCAACAAACGTTCCTTCTTTGAAACTGGATTCGGACACAAAGAAGGCACAACTATCTCCTGGTTAATATTTTTGTTAGAAACAACTTTCGGAAGAAAACCAGGTTTAGTACGCAAAACCACCTTATCTGCATGGAACACCAGATAAGGAGGAGAACACTGCAGAGCAGATAACTCAGAAACTCTTCTAGCAGAAGAAATTGCAACCAAAAACAAAACTTTCCAAGATAATAACTTAATATCTACGGAATGTAAGGGTTCAAACGGAACCCCTTGAAGAACTGAAAGAACTAAATTGAGACTCCAAGGAGGAGTCAAAGGTTTGTAAACAGGCTTGATTCTAACCAGAGCCTGAACAAAAGCTTGAACATCTGGCACAGCCGCCAGCTTTTTGTGAAGTAAAACAGATAAAGCAGAAATCTGTCCCTTCATAGAACTTGCAGATAATCCTTTCTCCAAACCCTCTTGTAGAAAGGATAGAATCTTAGGAATTTTTATCTTGTTCCATGGGAATCCTTTCGATTCGCACCAACAGATATATTTTTTCCATACTTTATGGTAAATTTTTCTAGTTACAGGCTTTCTAGCCTGAATAAGAGTATCAATGACAGAATCTGAGAACCCACGCTTTGATAAAATCAAGCGTTCAATCTCCAAGCAGTCAGTTGGAGTGAGGCCAGATTCGGATGTTCGAACGGACCTTGAACAAGAAGGTCCCGTCTCAAAGGTAGCTTCCATGGTGGAGCCGATGACATATTCACCAGGTCTGCATACCAAGTTCTGCGTGGCCACGCAGGAGCTATCAAGATCACCGAAGCCCTCTCCTGATTGATCCTGGCTACCAGCCTGGGAATGAGAGGAAACGGTGGGAATACATAAGCTAGGTTGAAGGTCCAGGGCGCTACTAGTGCATCTACTAGAGTCGCCTTGGGATCCCTGGATCTGGACCCGTAGCAAGGAACCTTGAAGTTCTGACGAGACGCCATCAGGTCCATGTCTGGAATGCCCCATAATTGCGTTATGTGGGCAAAGATTTCCGGATGGAGTTCCCACTCCCCCGGATGAAATGTCTGACGACTCAGAAAATCCGCTTCCCAATTTTCCACTCCTGGGATGTGGATTGCAGACAAGTGGCAGGAGTGATCCTCCGCCCATTGAATTATCTTGGTCACTTCCTCCATCGCCAGGGAACTCCTTGTTCCCCCCTGATGGTTGATATATGCAACTGTCGTCATGTTGTCTGATTGAAACCTTATGAATTTGGCCTTTGCTAGTTGAGGCCAAGCCTTGAGAGCATTGAATATCGCTCTCAGTTCCAGAATGTTTATCGGGAGAAGAGATTCTTCCCGAGACCATAGACCCTGAGCTTTCAGGGGTTTCCAGACCGCGCCCCAGCCCACCAGACTGGCGTCGGTCGTGACAATGACCCACTCTGGTCTGCGGAAGCTCATCCCTTGAGACAGGTTGTCCAGGGTCAGCCACCAACGGAGTGAATCTCTGGTCCTCTGATCTACTTGGATCGTCGGGGACAAGTCTGTATAATCCCCATTCCACTGTCTGAGCATGCACAGTTGTAATGGTCTTAGATGAATTCGCGCAAAAGGAACTATGTCCATTGCCGCAACCATCAAACCTATTACTTCCATGCACTGCGTTATGGAAGGAAGAAGAACAGAATGAAGTACTTGACAAGAGCTTAGAAGTTTTGATTTTCTGGCCTCTGTCAGAAAAATCTTCATTTCTAAGGAGTCTATTATTGTTCCCAAGAAGGGAACTCTTGTTGACGGGAATAGAGAACTTTTTTCTACGTTCACTTTCCACCCGTGAGATCTGAGAAAGGCTAGGACAATGTCCGTATGAGCCTTTGCTTGTGGCAGAGACGACGCTTGAATCAGTATGTCGTCCAAGTAAGGTACTACTGCAATGCCCCTTGGCCTTAGCACCCTTAGAAGGGACCTTAGTACCTTTGTGAAAATTCTTGGAGCAGTGGCTAATCCGAATGGAAGTGCCACAAACTGGTAATGCATGTCCAGAAAGGCGAACCTTAGGAACCGATGATGATCCTTGTGGATAGGAATATGTAGATACGCATCCTTTAAATCCACCGTGGTCATGAATTGACCTTCCTGGATGGTAGGAAGAATTGTCCGAATGGTTTCCATTTTGAACGATGGAACCCTGAGAAATTTGTTTAGGATCTTGAGATCCAAAATTGGCCTGAATGTTCCCTCTTTTTTGGGAACTATTAACAGATTGGAGTAAAACCCCATCCCTTGTTCTCCTAATGGAACAGGATGAATCACTCCCATTTTTAACAGGTCTTCTACACAATGTAAGAATGCCTGTCTTTTTATTTGGTCTGAAGACAATTGAGACCTGTGGAACCTTCCCCTTGGGGGTAGTTCCTTGAATTCCAGGAGATAACCTTGAGAAACTATTTCTAGTGCCCAAGGATCCTGAAAATCTCTTGCCCAAGCCTGAGCGAAGAGAGAGAGTCTGCCCCCCACCAGATCCGGTCCCGGATCGGGGGCCAGCATCTCATACTGTCTTAGTAGCGGTAGCAGGCTTCTTGGCCTGCTTACCTTTGTTCCAGCCTTGCATCGGTCTCCAGGCTGGCTTGGTTTGAGAAGAATTACCCTCTTGCTTAGAGGATGTAGAATTTGAGGCTGGTCCGTTTCTGCGAAAGGGACGAAAATTTGTTTTATTTTTAGCCTTAAAAGACCTATCCTGAGGAAGGGCGTGGCCCTTTCCCCCAGTGATGTCTGAAATAATCTCTTTCAAGTCAGGGCCAAACAGCGTTTTCCCCTTGAAAGGGATGTTAAGCAATTTGTTCTTGGAGGACACATCCGCTGACCAAGACTTTAGCCAAAGCGCTCTGCGCGCCACAATAGCAAAACCTGAATTTTTCGCCGCTAATCTAGCTAATTGCAAAGTGGCGTCTAAGGTAAAAGAGGCCAATTTAAGTGCTTGAACTCTGTCCATAACCTCCTCATAAGAAGATGCTTTATTGAGCGACTTTTCTAGTTCTTCGAACCAGAAACACGCTGCTGTAGTGACAGGAACAATGCATGAAATTGGTTGTAGAAGGTAACCTTGCTGAACAAACATCTTTTTAAGCAAACCCTCTAATTTTTTATCCATAGGATCTTTGAAAGCACAACTATCTTCTATAGGGATAGTGGTGCGTTTGTTTAGAGTAGAAACCGCCCCCTCGACCTTGGGGACTGTCTGCCATAAGTCCTTCCTGGGGTCGACCATAGGAAATAATTTCTTAAATATAGGGGGAGGGACAAAAGGTATGCCGGGCCTTTCCCATTCTTTATTTACAATGTCCGCCACCCGCTTGGGTATAGGAAAAGCTTCGGGGGGCACCGGGACCTCTAGGAACTTGTCCATCTTACATAATTTCTCTGGAATGACCAAATTGTCACAATCATCCAGAGTAGATAACACCTCCTTAAGCAGAGCGCGGAGATGTTCCGATTTAAATTTGAATGTAATAACGTCAGGTTCAGCTTGTTGAGAAATTTTTCCTGAATCTGAAATTTCTCCCTCAGACAAAACCTCCCTGGCCCCTTCAGACTGGTGTAAGGGCATGTCAGAACCATTATCATCAGCGTCCTCATGCTCTTCATTATCTAAAACAGAGCAGTCGCGCTTTCGCTGATAAGTGGGCATTTTGGCTAAAATGTTTTTAATAGAATTATCCATTACAGCCGTTAATTGTTGCATAGTAAGGAGGATTGGCGCACTAGATGAACTAGGGACCTCCTGAGTGGGCAAGACTGGTGTAGACATAGAAGGAGATGATGCAGTACCATGCTTACTCCCCTCACTTAAGGAATCATTTTGGGCAACATTATTATCAGTGGCATCATTGTCCCTACTTTGTTTGTCACATTCATCACATATATTTAAATGGAGAGGAACCTTGGCTTCCGAACATACAGAACATCGTCTATCTGATGGTTCAGACATGTTAATAGGCATAAACTTGATAACAAAGCACAAAAAACGTTTTAAAATAAAACCGTTACTGTCACTTTAAATTTTAAACTGAACACACTTTATTACTGAATATGTGCAAAAGTATGAAGGAATTGTTCAAAATTCACCAAAATTTCACCACAGTGTCTTAAAGCCTTAAAAGTATTGCACACCAAATTTGAAAGCTTTAACTCTTAAAATAAGTTTTTACATTTAACCCCTATACAGTCCCTGGTATCTGCTTTGCTGAGACCCAACCAAGCCCAGAGGGGAATACGATACCAAATGACGCCTTCAATAAGCTTTTTCAGTGGATCTGAGCTCCTCACACATGCATCTGCATGCCTTGCTTCTCAAAAACAACTGCGCATTAGTGGCACGAAAATGAGGCTCTGCCTATGACTAGAAAAGGCCCCCAGTGAAAAAGGTGTCCAATACAGTGCCTGCCGTTTTTTTAACAGAATTCCCAAGATTAAAATAACTCTTCAAAGTTATAAACCATTAAATATGCTTATAAAGTAATCGTTTTAGCCCAGAAAAAATGTCTACCAGTCTTTAAAGCCCTTGTGAAGCCCTTTATTCTTATATTTAAAACTAAGAAAATGGCTTACCGGATCCCATAGGGAAAATGACAGCTTCCAGCATTACCAAGTCTTGTTAGAAATGTGTCATACCTCAAGCAGCAAAAGTCTGCTCACTGTTTCCCCCAACTGAAGTTAATTCATCTCAACAGTCCTGTGTGGAAACAGCCATCGATTTTAGTAACGGTTGCTAAAATCATTATCCTCTTACAAACAGAAATCTTCATCTCTTTTCTGTTTCAGAGTAAATAGTACATACCAGCACTATTTTAAAATAACAAACTCTTGATTGAAGAATAAAAACTACATTTAAACACCAAAAAACTCTTAGCCATCTCCGTGGAGATGTTGCCTGTGCAACGGCAAAGAGAATGACTGGGGAAGGCGGAGCCTAGGAGGGATCATGTGACCAGCTTTGCTGGGCTCTTTGCCATTTCCTGTTGGGGAAGAGAATATCCCACAAGTAAGGATGACGCCGTGGACCGGACACACCTATGTTGGAGAAATAAAGGTCTTTTAAACAAAGATTTAATCTGGTGGCTGGAGTGCTTTGGATGTATGACTACTGTAGCCTGAGCTTCAGGTGCAACATAAGAGGGGTATATGAAATGCTTAGAACCATGATGCATAGATAAGTGGGGAAAGCAGTACTCCAACAGTTCACTTCCCTGTACACTGCCAAAAAACACTCAAGTTTTTCAATTGCGGTCAGAAACATTCGAAAATATTTCGGTAGGAGTTAGGCAATATGAGGTATCAGTTAAAGAGACAGTCTACAATATAAATGATATTGTTTTAACAGATAGATAATCCCTTTATTACCCATTCCACAGTTTTGCATAACCAACACAGTTATATTAATGTACTTTTTACCTCTGTGATTACCTTGTATCTAAGAACCTTCTTCCAGCCCTCTGATCACATGATTGTGACTGTTTATTATCTATTGTCTTGCAATAAGCATTGTCTTGTGCTAAATCTTAAATAACTTTCTGTGCCTGAACACAGTGTTATCTATATGGCCCACGTGAACTACCAAGTCTTTTGTTGTGAAAAACAATTTAATAAGCATGTGATTAGGGGCAGCCCTCAATGGCTTAGAAATTAGCAAATGAGCCTACCTATGTTTAGTTTAAACTAAGAATACCAAGAGAAAAAAAGCAATTTTGATGATAAAAGTAAATTAAAAAGTTGATTAAAATTACATGTTCTATCTAAATAATGAAAGTTTAATTTTGACTAGACTGTCCCTTTAAACGTGACCCCTACAATCAATCCTCACATCTGGATAACAAGTACACCTCTATAAAAGACCGTGTAACACGTTCATCTCTAGCTTCAAAAGTACCATAATAGCATAATCAAAAAGAAGGAAGATCACTCCACATTGGTTCATCTTATTCTGAAGGTATTGACGGAACCAAGCTGTCATTATAATAGCACGTGGTTTGTGCGGGCTTAAGAATATGACATCTGGCAATACTATAGTAAATGATAAATCAGCCGGCTTACCTCCGCCTTCTTCCTTACTGCTTGTGTTATCCAAAGATGTCTTGTGGTGTTACCGTGTTCCGTTCACCGCTTGTGCCCCTCCCTCGCTTTGGCAGCAGACCGCTCAGGGTCATTGATTACCAAGATCAGAGAGGTATTTACGGCTTCTGTTCTTGTTTACATGTAGCAGTCCTGGGGGAACTCTGGGGAAATCCTCCACAACTTTTCTTTAGGGCTTTAATGTGGCTCCCAGAACAGCCACAGCTGCACACCGGCTGTTACCAAAGTGCACTAAGCCAGACCATTCTAAATTTCTTCCCTGTGAAGCCTCTCATCTCTGCAACACTGCGTCCTGGCTCCTGAATCAGGAGCCAGGACGCAACGTTGCAGAGATGAGAGGCTTCATAGGGAAGAGATTTAGAATGGTCTGGCTTAGTGCACTTTGGTAACAGCCGGTGTGCAGCTGCCGCCTCATGCTACCTGAGTTTCAGTTCTTAATGTTGCTGCGTGTGGATCCCTTCATCCTTCTGTGTTTAAGTGTATGCTTCAAGATCTGGCTCCCTGTGGTGTCTATACTATGGCAGGAGTCCTGGGGATACACTCAGGTGGTGAGCTTGAACACGCTCCTTTTTCGCACACTCAGCGTCACAGACTCCCAACACCTCCCACCAGAAGCCCTTCAATTGTGAGCAGGGCCGGGGTAAAGGTAACCTGCGGCCCAACAGCTGCTTCATCATTTTAGAATAAATACAGTTTTGCAGCAATCTAAGAGCCACCGTAAAAGCACTTGGTGGGCGGGGCTAAAGTAACTGGCAGCCCACTGGGCATTTGCCCGGGATGCCCAGTCCGGGCCTGAGTGGGAAGGATATTTATAAGCTTTGTTTGGAGTGTCTTTCCCTCCTCCTGGTGGCCAGGTGTTGAATTTCCAACAGTAATTAATTAATTTGCGCACTCTCCATGCCATTGGAAAGAAATAAACAACTGCATTTATCAGTAAATAATAATGTAACATCTTTAAATTTTATACTTATTTGCTCTCATTACAAAGTAAATTACAGCATTTCTTTTCCTTCTGTATGAATTTACACAATACTGAGAACTATTGTTCCAAAAATCTTAAAACTATTTTGCATTGTCTCATTGGTAAACAAAGAGGTATATAATGGCAACAACGAGATATATTTTCTATTTCTATTATTATAACAGTCATATAGCCTATTGTGAGACAGGGTGAATATCGCTGACAGAAGACTGCTTGGGGTCAGACTAGATAAAACATATCTTACACTTATATGTTAGCATGTCTGAGCAAGACATGTTTTTGTTTTCAGTAAAAAAAATTCTTAGAAAATACTTCAGAGTAAGTAAATTTTCCTGAAACTTAAACAACAGTTGCCAAGTGTAACCACTGCCAATTTATCAATCTATCCCAATTACACGGAGTTCAGCAGAGAAATGAAATCATAAACCATAGACCAATAATGAGCAACAGGCTGCCATTAAACTTCACACAGTAACCGAAAAACATACAAAAAGACATCATGATGCTTATTTGTGATTATATCTTGTAAATTCAAAATCTCATCACCTGTAAATGTGTTTTCATTAAATGGAACATTAAACCCTTAGCAATATTAATATAAAATGTTTAATTATATGTAGTACAACAACTTTGCAATATACTTTATTTATTTTGTTCCCTTATCCTGTAATTTAATTCTGAATATTGTTGGCTTCTCAAATTCCTGTTAAGAGTGGAAGTGCAGAGACATCTGTATTCCATGCAGTCATTTTTTGCATACTCTAGTAAGCCATTTATAAATGTCCCTAATTGGCCTTAGCAGAAAAAGAAACCCAAGTTACAATATGGCCGTACCCACTGCTTTACGGACATTAAAATGTTACAAG